>NC_090944.1:50020941-50320941 GCF_040807025.1 Struthio camelus
AGCGCGCCTGTACCCCGGCCGGCCCGTCTTCTGCCACCACTGTTGTCCACCTGCTGCTTGGCTTCTGTCTGGGATGAGCCTGGTGAGATCTTTGGTGACTAGATAGGATGGGAGATAAGCCTTACACCCACACAGTGGAGCCTTTCAGCAGAAGTTTCTGACTGCTTCTGTAGTTGCAACCAGAGAAATGGGAACATTTGCAATTTTCACCTCTGCTGAGGTAGGAGGACATAAAGGAGAAGGAAAGGAAAGGGGAAAAGTGAGATATTTATCGCTGTTCAGTCCGTTTTGCTTGTGCTTTTACTTTTGGAACCCTGGGTCGGTACTTTTTGTTGCTGGAGCCTGGCGGGCTCTGCAACTGGCCGTGCACTGGGAAACGAAGCCGGCCCAGGCCTGTTCTCTGACCTTCAGAGCAAACCTTTTCCCCTTGCTAAGATGGAGCTGATGGTCATTTTGGCACTTTTAACAGCCGGCGGCACCCAACCTGTCAGATGGCAAAGGAGAACTTCAGCTCAGGCACCGGCTTTCAGCCTCAGCAGTCATGTCTTGCAAAAACTCAACAAGACTCCCCTCTGGATTGAATAACAACGCTTCAGAAAAATGCGCTGACTGCTCTGTTGCTGAAAGGGAAAAATCAAAAAAGAAAGTCTTGCGCAAAGTGTCCCACTTCAGGAATGATGACGTGGTCTGGTTCGGATGCCTGCATTCAGGGAAATTCAGGCTAGGGCAGGCGGGCAGCGGCGCAGGCAAGCAGCTGTGCAGGCAGCAGTGCAGGCAGGCGGGCAGCAGTCAGGCCAAGAGGCTGCCAAGAGGCAGCAATGCAGACCATGGTGCAGGCAGGGCTGCAGCAGGGCAGGCAGGCAGGCAGCGATGCAGACCATGGTGCAGGCAGGGCTGCAGGCAGGCAGGGATGCAGGCAGGCGTGCAGGCAGGCAAGCCACAGTGCAAGTGGGCCACGGCGCGGGCAGCGGTGCAGGCAGGCTCCCACCTGCTGGAGACAGGCAGCTCTGCAGCCCCTTTCCCAGGCTGCCCACTAAGGGGGTTCCCAGCCAGCTGGGGCCTGGCTGGGCATCGCCAGGCTGCCCAGCCCCAGCTGCACCCTCCGTGGGGCCGGGAGAGGCCAGGGAGGAGCTGGAGGGTGATTTGGAAGCAGCTCAGGTGAAGCAGGCCCGGCGTGGCCGCGTGTTGGCTGCCCTGGGCAACCCGTGGCAGGAGTGGACAAGGGAAAGGGGCAGATAAGCAATGCAAACCTCCCTCCCGAGGGAGGGGGGAGAGCGTTTTTTTCATACAAAAACGTGACCAAGAGACCCTTCTTTAGCAGATATGTGGCTTAAGATGTTCTCTCGCCTGTGAGTTGGCATGTTAGGGGAATTAACCTCAGCATGAAAGAGCGAATGTAACCTGATGCGTATTTGCATCTAGACAGAAACAACACCTTTGGGGTACCCTCTGCGAAAGGAGAGGATAGGAAAGGTCCCTCGAGGCCCATAAAATTGCCCAGTGTGGGGCAATGAGGAAAAAATTCAGGTTACTACAGTCCCCACCAGCCCTAACACGTGGATAAACAGACTTCCGAGCAGCCAGCCTAGCAGCTTCCACGTGTGCTAAAATTCACAAAAAGCTATGAAAAAAAAAAAAATCGAACCTTTCTTCCCTCCCCCTCACCAAAAGGCATCACACCTTACAGAAAGCTGCTTAACATTAGTGTTTTTGTTTATGGCTTTGGTGTGAACGGGGCTTTTCACCGACCTTTTTCAAATTTGAAAATGGGCTCTGATTTCTTAGGTCCTCTCCTTCCCCTCACCCAAGCAAAAGTGAATTTGTTGTTGAAGGTTTGATACTAATAGCATTAGATTGCTATATCTTTAAAGGAAAATAACGTTAATTACTTCAGAGAGAAACCCAGAGCAGACCTGTCTAATAGAAGAGGAGACAGTGGTTTGAGATGCTCTGGGCAGGGACCCAAAATGCAGACTACGGGCCTATATAGTTACAGGCTTACGGCTTTGCAGCGCGGCACGCTGATGTCAGCCCAGGGATAGTCAGGAACAGCATAAATCTCTTCAGGAAATTCAGCCCTTGGCAAGCAGGAATAGGAAGGCTGAGTTTTGTGCTGAATATGCAAAGCATAACATATTTGGGAAAGCAACATGCCTTTGCCAGAAAAAGACTATTCTAAGATAGGACTTTTGTTTTGATTTTAATGAGAGACTTGAATTTCCGTGACCAGAAATGGAACTATAATATGATTACACTCTTGCATGGAATACAAAACTGGAATCACCGTAGAAAATTAAATTGTCGGGCTTATTTTTTCAAATATGTGGTATTGCAAAGTGTGGCAAAGAGTCTTGGGATGCGCTTTCACTGTTTTATTGGGTGCACGCACCCCTGTGAGTGAATGCTGCCTTACCAAGAGGCTCTGCCCCTTTCCGCGTACGGTTTGTGAGAACGCAGAGGGAGATGTGCTTCGTTCTGGGCTCCCGAAAGGACAAACCGAGGCCTCCCTGTATACAGTGGAGCCGAGGTAGGAACACCATATTTCTAGCAGAGAAAAAAGCGGTGGTAGACAAACATATGAGAGCGCTGTGCTGAGCAGGGAGATGTCGAAAAACCGCCCCATGCGTCTGTGATGCCCCAGCCCGTGGACGCTCATCAGTTTGGCCACATGTGATTTCCTGCATCACCACCTGTGGAGGAGCCCTGAGAAGGCTGCATTTCTCAGCGATTTCACCTAAGGAGAGCAAAAAGCCCCAGACACGCAGAATCTTCTCCCACTCTCCACGAAAACGACTTCAGCAAACCTTGCATTTTTGTTTCTCTCTTTCCCTTCTCTTCCTTGGTTCTTAGCTTCTTATAATAGCACGACTGAGCAAGGAAGTGAAACAAAAACAGAAAAACTACAAAGTACACATTTCTAAAACGGAGCATTTTGAGACAGAAATCGTGGGATTTTTTTTAACTTGATTCTTTCCAAACGCCGAAATCAGGAACATATCGGCATTTCTTTGACATATTGTCTGTTCTTTTTTGTCTTCCTCTAGTCCCAGAACAAATAAAAAGATGATAGTTATTAACACACAGGTGATTTTTGTGTATGGCTTCTGCAGCTGCATCCAGAAGCTCGTGTCTCCATCTGACATCCACTACGTTGTCCAGTGTGGCAGAGGCAGAAAGGCAATTACCAGCCTCCTGCCTTGCATCCCTTTACCAGTAACTCTTTTCCAGGCCAGACAAAGTATTAGAAAACATAAAAAGAGCAGTTCAGCATTTCTGAGAGATGACTGAGGTGATCTAACAGCCATATTCCATCTCTGATGTCAAGAGTCAAAGCCTTTCATCTCATTACTCTGTTTTACTGCAGCAAAATTTTCTAATAGCTGTGAATGCGGCCTGCGATTCCTGTTGCAGCACAGGTAGCCTCAGCCATGAGCAAAAAGAGGTTGGGTTTGGCAATGTGATGAGAAAACGCGTGGCCCGGGGACCTCTATCGGCCGCAGGCCCCTTTCAGGTCCTGATAATGCAAGTAACTGGCAAAAACTGGAATGAATTGCTTGAGCGGAGATTTGTAGAAACACGAGGCTCCTGCGGGGATTAAATTCAGAGTTAGCAACCTCTGGGCGTCCTCATGGCATCTACCGGTGATGGGGCCTGCACACCCCGTCTCGTTTGCCATTTGTAGCCCTTTACATTCACAGAACTTACTTTGTTCTCACACTTACATATTTAATCTGTTTTCTGCTGCTTGATAGCACTGGAGAAAAGCGAGGCAAAAGGGAAAAGAGAAGAGAGCAAATGCCAATGTCGACCAGATCCCCACTGCCCCAGTCTTTTCTCATTTTCCCAGCTGAGACTTAGCAGCACTCAGGCTGCTGCCCAGCCCAGGGAAGCCTTGTTTGTCCTGTTTACGGGACAGCTTATGGGGTTCTTTTCTGGTTTTATGAATATTTAGTTTGAGTAAATCAAGATATTGTAAAATATAAAATGTTGAAATAAAATGGAATCATTCTTTCTTTAATCTATACTATTACATTCCTTCCAACTGTTTCCTATGAGATCATCAGCAAATCAATAGAACGATTCCTATCAGATTATCAGTAAAATTAAGTTGTAATAAAAACCAGTACTCACAAGTATAAGCCACATCTGTTTTCCAGTATGTGAGTCAGTTTTATTATATCAATATTCTAGGCTCACGGGATAAACATAATGATTTCTCTTCTTCACCACTGATTAGTATTGACGTTTCTGTGGATGTGGCTTTCCAGTTAGTTTTGCTTTTAATCTCAGGCTTTTAGGGGAGTATCTCAACCTCTTAGGCCAAGATACAGACGCCTCTGTAAGTCCTCGCCTGCCAGGGGAGCCTAGAGAAGTGGTAAAACAAAGTATTTCCCCCCAACCAAGAGGAGCCCGGAAGTCAACTCCTAAAGCCACGTCTCAAGGAATGTCTTAAGGGTGGACAAGGAAATGGGTCATTATTAAATGCTATCACTTCTGAGTGGAAAAAAAAGTACCAGGAGCCTCCCGATGGCCATGAGAGTGAAAGCCTGCTTGTGTTACGGGAGGGATTCGGAGAGGCAAATTTCAGTCATTTAGTTTGTCATATGTCCAGGGTGGACTGCGGGACAGATCCTGCGGCCACGATAAAAAGATATTGTCCAAAAGCCTGGACACAGGAGCCTGCGCAGTGCCTCACACAACTAGCCACCAGCTCCTCTGCAAAGCCCGCAGAGAAGCGGAGCACATCTACACCACCAGGCGATGATTTAACATACTGTACTCTTTAGGAAATAAACTCAGTCCTCCTGGAATTAGGATCTCACTTAGGCTGGCTGAATCATAACCTTTAAAAACAAGAGGATTTTTTGGGTTTTTTTGGTCTATTTTTCCTGCAGAACAAAGCCGGATTTAAAGGTCTGCCGTGGGTGGATGATTGCAACCCTTGATCCACAGCCAAGAGCGTTACATTACATAAAGAGGTTTTTTTTTTCTTCACTAGGAATTAATCTGTGCTAACCAACTGTCAACTGCTGGTAATGACAATTTATTAACATGCTGCCCTCACTGAACTAGGGGCATTTAACTGACTTATTACATTAGATGTAATATGAAAATGCACTTATGTATATCCCAGATACACATGGGCTTGCGGCCTGTCTGCCCACATGTGCTGACGTAGGAGAGCAAGGGTGGCCGCAGCAGTGCCTGCCTGGCCAGGGGCCCGGCACTGCTCCCACCTCTCTTGCCTCACTTGCCACCACTGGAAAGCAGAGCTGAGAAAATCCACCCATCTCTTGAAAACCCTACTTTGAAGTATACTGGGGGACTTGGCATTATTTCCATGCCGGAGAAGGCATGGAAGAATCCTTATATGCCTCTGTGGGATACATGAATTTGTTTATGCTTAAGTCAGGCGAGGGGTTTATTCTGTCCTGTAGTGTTTTTGTAAACGTTCAAAAACCAGCCACTTTTTGGCTGCCGAAAAATCTTAGCAAGTTTCATGAAGAAGATGGGAATGTTGTTCATGGAGGAGTTATCATCTCTAAGCAATATAATGGCATTTAAGGAAACGAATCAAAAACCAAATATACTCTGAGGGCCTAAAGAAGAGTAACAACAAAACAGAGGATGCCCATGCCGGCACCGTTGCCTCTTGTGAATGCAGACGGTGCATAGGCAGAGCTGTAGCTTATTTAGCAGAGAAGCAGATGGAGCTAGAGAAATGCACAAAGTTCTGTTAGACCAGTCTAAGAGGCTGACACCCATCTCCAGACCCTGCCCTACTACTTCTTGCCTGGAAGGAAAAGATGCAGGCTAGTCCGGATCATACAGCTTGATTGCAACAAGGCTTTTGCAAGGCTTTTCTATAAATAAGCTAGGGACACTTTGAAGAGGGACACAGACAGAGAGGAACCTGTTTAGGCCAGAGAAGGGAAGAACAACGGGAAACCTGATCGATAGCTGCAGATACATAAGAACTGTGAAAGCTTTCCTTCATATCCACTGCAGGTCAGACAAGGAATAACAGGCCTGAGTTACAGCGAGGGAGATTTAGTTCGGATCCCAGTAAACACTTTCTAATTTTAAGGCTGGTTAACCACGGGTATAAACTGCCTGGGGAGGCTGTGGGAGTGAAGGTTTTTAACAACAGGCTGGACAAGCATCTGTCAGAAATGATTTAAGTGCAGTCGATCCTGCCTTCAGGCAAGGGAACAGGCTAGATGGCCTCTCGACATCCCTGCCAAGTCTACTCTCTGTGTAACTGCTGTGGCAGAGCCCTGCAAACCAGCCCATTTCCCGTTGCAGGGCCACGTCCCTCGCCTGCCCTTGCACCGAGCTCCAAGGCACTGGCGTGGGAGGCCAGCGAGCGTGCAGCCCAGCTGGGCCGCGCTGCGCCGCGCTGCCCCAGCGTTGGCCACCTCTTCCCTGCTCCCTCTGTCTTGCTTGTCTTTCCCTTCTCAACAGCTACTGTTAGCCTGTTTGTGGGTCACTCCTGCTCTCCCTTCGCAACCCCCTTGTACCTCATGGGAAAGAGAAAAAGGGGTAGACACCAACGGCAACATTTCCTTTAGGGAAAATGCAGCAGAGCCCAACCAGCGCTGATCACGATAGACACCAGAAGAGAGATGGCTGCTCGACAGAATCTCTGCTTCCAAGTTTGTTATCTGCTTTAATTAGAGTGGAAAGGAGGAGAGGCTAGTCTGAGAACCAAAGACAGTACGGAGGTCGCAGCGCTGAGCATAACTAGATAGCAGGCTGTACCAGCCTGAATTCTCCTTATAAAACCTGTGGAGAGAGGAAGGCACATAAAGCTGTGCCAACGCCAGGTTCTGCTGCAGCATCCAAACCCTTGAGTTAGCTTTAGTTTAGCTTGCTCGCCTCCAGTCATGACTATGGGCGCAGAGCCTGAACTGTTTCTCTTCCCTTGCCCAGGTGAGTACCAGGCCATAGCAAAGTTCCCCCTTCTTTTTCTTCTTCTCTTCCCTAGTCTTCTTTCCTTGGCTTAATCTATATTAAATTGTTCTAAGCAAACCGGAAAAGCTTTAGCGGGAAGCTGTCTTTTCTCCCCAGCACTGCAGAGGCTTCAATGTCGCCTTGCAAGCTTCTCAAACACTGAAGAGGAATGAACCCAGGTTGCCCATTTCAGGAGAGACTGCTCAAACTATTGAGCCACAAGGATTAAGGCATCTCCATCTCTGAGTGCTTCTTGCAGCCACCAGTTTGGCATGTGCTGGGAATGCATACCGGTCAAGGCCACACAAGGCAAGGGAGAAGGAGGCAAGTGTAGTTTGTGAATCCTGATATGGGGTTTGTGTGAGATGGGTATTAGGGTATTCAGCTCTGCCCAGGCTGAGCCAGGGACCAGGGGCATATCTAGGAGCAACCATCAGGCTTCTGGAGAGCCTCAATGCTGTGAACAGAGGTGCCCTGGAGTAAGTGTGGGCTTTCTAGGGACTGGGCAGCAGCTCAGTTGCAAGGCAAGGAGAAGCTGAGGAATGAAATTCTGGATTTAAAGTGCCCCCTGGGTGGCTGAGAGAGTCTTGATTACACTGGTGGGTCTAGCAGCAGAGGACAGCCTGCACCTGCAAGCACTCAAATGCTGTTGGCAGGGCAGGCAAGCTGCCACCCTGATCTGAACCTGACAGCCAGCTAAGCCAGGCCTCTCTTATGGCTTTTCGCTTGGTCAGTGGATGAAAAGCTCAGTGACTACCTGCCTAAATTCCTCACCAGCCCAGGAAGATAGTCCCAGCATCTGGCACTGCAATGCGCCTATATGACATTCCTTGATACCTGAAGTGAGTTGAAGCCTCAGACTTCATTCTGAGGCTGTTTCCTCCTTGTGTGACACCAGATAGAATATTTTTTTCTATTTGTAACAGGCTGTTTTACCGCCTTCCAATTAACCTGTTACAGATTGTTAAACTAATCGGTTTATCGGATTCATACAGTAAGGAAATGGCCTTACAGACAAGGTTTATACCTGGAAAACAGCCTCAGTGATTTCTTCCACTGGCAGAGCACCAACACAAAGGCGTTTTGCATTGGAGCAGAAAATTTTGATGGCTTTTGCCACCAGCTGGGACGTGGGAAGAATATTGACATGCTGTATTGTTTACGTCAGCGCCCAGAGGACTAAGGAAGAGAAAGCACAAACATTATAGCCGTGAGCAAAGAAAAGCTAGAAAAGTGAGGAACAGCTAACGGCTTGGCAAAATACTGCTTTTGGCGTCATCACAAAAATGCTTACTTTCATTTGGTTGGGATTTTTTCCCTCGTCTTGCCTCTTTTCCTTTCCCTTTTTTTTCCTTTTCTAAGGAATTTAATTAAAACATTTCTTCCCTGGGCTGTGTGGAGAGAATACAGAGGCTGCTCTTTCACATTTCAGTCCCCTGTCGTTATGCTAATCATACTGGGGAGTCCAAGCATAAGGGGGAAGGAGTCATTCCCCGCCTCCAGCACTGCAATGACTCTGAGGGCAAAAAAGATTCAGGAAGAGCCTTTCTGCAGGAGGGTGAGCCAGGAAAGGGCATGCTGCGCTGCTGGTGGCATTGCCACTCGCCTGCTCCTTGCCCAGCTGCTGGAGGTCGTGGTGCTGTAGCACTGAGGAAAAGCCAGGTTTCCATGCTTGACAGTTGGGTTTGCTAAATTCCCCCGTTTCGCACACGGGTATTCTTGCCCATGAGCTTTACAAACCTCATTAACACCAGCACGGGGGTACAGTGATTGCCATGGCCTCCCAGCAGCCATAGACAGCTCAGGGTCAGGGACAAGCGTCACCCTCTGAAGCTCATGAAAAAAGCAGTGCTGCTGGCACACGGTCCGTGTCTCTCCTTTCCTGCCTAGCAGTAATTTCTGAACACATTAATGAGATGACGAATGACATCCATAGAGCTTGTACACAATCTGATTCTGTATCAGTTTTGGGGAGGGCTCTGGGCAGTTGGGCAATTTTCACAAACTGTCAGCCAGATCAAAGAGCACCTGAGAGTGCAGGGCACATCACTGGACCCAAATTAATGAGCAGGGCCAGCAGCTCAATCCTTTCCTCTGCTTGCTGTATCTCTACACCAGGTCCTTTCCAAACAAGCCAGCGCTTTGAGCAACGGCTGTTCTCCTCCTTCTTCTCCCCTGCTGGACCATCTCTGGGAGGTCTGACATGGCAGATATCTGACCGAGAAACCATGCAAATGGCAGTCGCTTCTGCAGACCAGTGTCCACTGTCCTTCATGGATAAAAATCATACAGACTATTCACTCCACAAGGAAGAGAAGCATTTCGTTCAGCACAAAACGTTGATTGGATCAGAGAGCCGTTGGGGCAGGCAAATGCCAACCCAGAAAAGACTATTCCACCACTGAGGCCCAAGCACGGAGGATATGTCCATTGTCACCTTCCTCAGGGTGGCAGTGTGCATCAGTGTCATGGATGTGGCTGTGGGATGACCGCGCTGAGATGGCTTAGGTCTCCAGATCTGGTCCAAGTAGGAGTTTCCTTTCCTCTGCATACACTGTTATAAAGTCCTCCTCAGCCCCTAGTCTGAGAACCTCTCAGTATGTGCTAAATGCCAAGGCTGTTATCTGTTGCAAGTTATATGGTCTTTCTGTTGTCCAACTGATTGGAGAGTGTTTTATCCTTCTACCTAATGGCTCAATAATTATGCCTTTACCATTTTGTGGAATGGCAGCTGTTCTGAAACTATAAATGAAAAAGAAGCGATATTTTTACCTGGAGGCTATTGTAATTGCAATCCATGTGCAGCATTGAAGGTCTCCTCCCAACTGTACCTGACAAAATTGTGGTCATTATGCACTTTACTGGAAAAGGTTTAAAATTTATTGCTCAAAATGAATTTGGACCCTACTAAAAATCCAGAAAAAATGCAAAGAGCCAGGAGGCTAGATTGTTTTACAGCTTTAATGATCTGTCCCATTTCCCAAAATATATTTGTTCAACTAACTCAAACTGTCATTACAATTAACTTGTTCTCTCATTTTCCCCTCTGAATTCCCTCTAAGCTAAACATGCAATTTTCTTCTATAAATCTGTGTGACAAGTAGAGCAGTAAGATCTTTTTCCTTTTCCACATCATTTATATGCATTTTCCACGGACTGAGTTCTCAAGCACTTTTCCTAAACTAATTTCTATGGTTCCGAGTGCATGGATCAACACTTGGAGCCCCCTAAAGACCCAGGGGAGAGATTCAGTTTGGAAAACTGGCTGAGACAAGTCTTCTATATTTTCTCAAAGGCATGACATTTTAACAATTGGTCTTCCGATAGTCTGTTAATGACTTTGCTGCTTACTCTGAGAGGCAGGGACGTCCAATTTCATGCATCCCTTGCAAAGGGAGGGTGGGGAATAGTCTTCATGACCTGCAGACAAAGTGGTCTGTGGCTCTCCAGAGGCATGCAGGACATGCCAGGGGGCTGGAGGGAAACCTTAGGGCTGTCCAGGGCTCGCTGTGCTTTCTGTCACTCCAGAGAGACTTCTCTCAGGGGTTTCTCCACCTGGGTCTCCAGCAGCTACAGCATGGCAGACCGCATGTCTGCAGCCTCCACCACTCCCCTGCTCAGGATCTTCCAGGATGCCAGCAGCTCCCATGTCAAACTCTCATTAAAGAACAATTAACCATTGGTTCGGCTGCACAGGGCCAGAAGCGATCCAAAACTTCCAGCTGAAACAGTGCCCATGGCAGTTATTGTCGCCAGGCACAGTGGGCCTGCTTCCACCCCAGATGTTGCTCATTAGCTGCAATCCTGCTCCCCGAGCCGGGGACGACTCTGTTTTCACCCTAGCCTTGCTGCACTACACTGCACTTTGGGGATGCTAATGAGCTGCAGAGAACGGCTCCCAAGGAGCCACCACGGTGGAGTTGGGGTTGCCATGGCATTGCTTGCATGGTGAATTAATGTCCTTTTCTGCTTCATAGGCAGCCCAGCATGACAGGCATGAGGCCAGCTGCGCCCATGCGGTAGAGTCCCTCATGGAAGCCCAGCAAAACAGCACCACAAAAGCAAATTGTTTCTGGGGTGGAAGAGAGCCGAGGGGAAAGAGGGTGGAAAGGAAGAGGTTACTTGCCTCAGCATTATGCTGCACCCATGGCCTGTCCAACACCGGGACAGTGTGAGCAGCTCCCTGCATCTCTGCCGGTCACGCCTCACCCCAAAACTTCTCTCCTGTGATCTTTTAGACTCCCTCCTACTTGGGCCAGTGTGCTGGGGGGTGGGGATGGCGTTGAGGAAAGAAAACTAGTCTGTCCATACCTCGCTGGCTCATAAAAGACCGCCTCCAAGGAGCAGGACATGGTCCCAAGATGGGATGGTGAAGGGCTGCCTTGCATTGCCCCCAGGCTCAATTTGCAGGCTGATGTACAAGGTGAGATGTAGCCTTTTTTATGGGCACAATGCAGGCTAACGTCAAAAGCTGTCGGCATAAGGGCACAGTTTATTTGAAGAAAATTGTGTGGCTGTCTAGGGGTGCAAAAGGTGTCTTTCATGGTGTCTCCACCTCAGGCCCCAGCAGGGTGCCCAGCCCCACTCCTGCAAATGCTCACCTCAAAGCTGAGTGTCTTCTGGGAGCCAGGGGCCTGGCAGCCAAAGGATGCTTTTGCAGGAATATATGGCGCTGGCTCTTGGTGGGGTGTGGAGAAGGGCCTGAGCAAAGGCAGCAAGCAAAGGCAAAACATTGGACAGAAATGCCTCAGAGGCACCCCGATGCTCACCACAGCAGCAGCACCCACAGGATGTGCCAGGATGGCCCCAGCAACCTCACTGCAATCAGAAAAATGTATCTCTGGTCCCCTGAGCCTCAACCCCTACACCAAGCTCTGAGTGAGCCCAGTGGTCACTCCTGCACCTCTGCAAAAGCTGGACCTGAAGAGCAGCCCCCTGCCCTTCTCATCTGTGGTTTCTCTCTCCATCATCCTTGCTTCATCTGAAATGGCAATTCCTCTACCCAGGGAAGTACTGACTCTGACACTGTATTTCAAATATCATTTTTGTAAAGGAAGTTATCAGCTTAGTGTGAGACTGGATTGTATTTTAATTTGAATAGTGCTAAAGTCTGGTTATTTTTAAATACATATTTTTCACTTTAAATTTTAGCAGGGCAGTATCTCACCTACCTCATGCCTTACTGTAATCTTTTCATTGTGGAAACTTGGCAGACAAGAGCCATTCTTCAATAGTCCTGGTATCAATCTAGTTTATGTGCATTTCTTTTTAGTCTTATTATCTGCATGAGGCATAATAGCTAAGATCTGGCAGCTAGGATCTAAGAGCAGTTTTATTTTCCATTAGTGATTGCGGAGGCAATCTTTTCAGAGGCTCAGAGGAGGAATTAAATGGCCAGTTCTTATTTATAGTCAAATGGAGACTCAGAAATCTACCTGCCATTTGGGCTTTTGAAAATGTCCTCTTAAATTTAGAGTAATTATTAAAATTTCTTCCATTGTGGGTTGCAGTTTTTACAAAAGATCTCTGCCGCTTACAGCTATAATTAATGGCTCAGTTTTGCCAAGGAGCTTTGCATACTTAAAAGTACTTGCATGCTTCCACTGAATTTCTTCTGTCTTTTGAGACTGGTTTTTATTTAAATTCAGTTACAAATGAGGTGTTTATTCAAATTCTTTACCAGTAGGCATTAACTCTTAGTTAGCATCACTCCACGTAATAATTAAAAGTAATGTTTTAAACTTCACACAATGAAATGGGCCCATTTCCAGCCTTTCCATTTGTTTTTTTACTACCAAATTTGATTACAGAAATCAGCACAGTGGATTGCAGCAACTGTACAGCCAATTTAGCATCAGCCTTCCTTGCACGTTTCTCAACACAGCCTTCTCCAGAATAAAAAGGTTAAGAGAACCCATAATTTTTAATTATGGAATAACTTGCCAACACCCCGTTTCTTAGCCCTTGACCAGCCAGTTCAAAGCCTTTCTTCAGTCCAACATAGTCTATAGGTTTTCTTGGGCATAATAAATGGTAGTTTACATACAACATGCTACAATTTCATAAATGTACTCTATTTAACATAAGTATACGTCCCAGTGTCTTCCTTTGTTATAAGTTACATGCATGCACATTATACATATGTAAACATATTTATAGTTGCTTTTTTTCAAAGACGTGATTTGGTTAGACAGAAGTAAAAAAAGTATAATCTAGCCAGAATGAGCTGGGCTGACGTTTTCTCTCTTGACAGTTGGATCAGGTTATTCAGAGATGGCGCATTCACCAATGGGCTTTCTACACCCAAATCTCTTATACACTTCCGAAAATCCTGTCCATTGGTAAGTTAATTTTCCAGATGCTTAGTGTTTCACCAAATTGGGCTGAAGCCATCCGATGGTGTTCGGAGCTTAACTGTAGGCACCAGTTCTTAAAACATTGGTTGGATCTTGCAAGCGGAAGTTAAACAGTGCTAATGAAGCCTCTTCCAACCCGGGAGAGAAGAAGGGTGAAATGCATGCTCAATAATCACACTCCAGCTATTCGCTCTGGCTTCATGCCTAGCCAGTCCCCTCTTAATAAGCAGGAAAACACAACTGATAAGCTGTAGGATGCAGATGTCTTTGTTTTATTTGCATCTATACATTTTATCTATTGTTTTAACCAATAATGAGCATAAGCAGTACCCAGGATAGAGACTTGTTTTTCCTTTAAGAAAAAAATACCCTCCTTGAAGATTTTATGGACTGTGTAATTGTGTCCGGTAGAAATAAACATGGATATTTCATTAAACACCAATCTCTATCACTTATGCACACACGCATGTAAAATAAGACTAAGGTAAGGGGGAAACCTCTTCAAAACTGGTTTATTAAGTAGCATTTAAACTATAGGTAGCACTAGTGCAAAAGATGATAGGCTAGAAAGAACTGTCTCTGTCATCACATAAGTTTTAAGGGAAAAAGAGATGCAATAAAAGAGTAAAGCACTAGGTCTTTTTTTGTATGGCAGGAGGCATTATTTATAGACAATATTTACTTTTTGGCTATTGGTGTATATTTAGATACCACCCCCCCCCCAAATTAAAAGTGGCCTGTTAACTCTACTCTTCCAAATGGCTGATATAACTGAAACAATTTTATCTTTTGCATGTGGATATCTAACAAGATTTTTTTGATTTCTTCCAGCTAGACTGATTCAGAGGACACATCTGAAGAAACCACTGGTAACTAAGAGAAAATACTTCAGACTCCTGCAAGGTTTTCTGCTCAGAAATCACAACCGCGCTCCACATATATGCTAGTAAGTTAAACCTCCCGGCAACTCCTGAGGTAGGTAAATATTATTGCTCCCCATTTCCCAGATGGCGAAGCTGAGGCACCGAGAGGCCAAACGGCATGCCGAGGGTAAGGTAGAAAGCCGGGCAAAATGAGGAGTAGGATCCAAGTTTCTTACTTCCCGTCTCAGTGATTTAACTTTACCGTTCAGGTGCCTTCCTTCAGCTTACGTCCGACAGCCTAAGAACGGGCCTCTCAGTTTGCTCGCTTTTGCCTCCGAAACACGGCAGCGTTTTTTTTTTAAAAAGGGCTAAAATTAAAGAATGCATTTTGTTATGTAGGGGTTTTAACCTCTCAAAAGTCGGGCGGGCTATTTCTTTAATATTTCTTGCCTCTTTACAATAGCAACTTTTTACCTCCGCCAGTAACCGTGAGAGGTATCCAGGTTTCAACGTGGAGAAGGGTGATGCGTGGTGAATACACTGCTCTGATGACACTGGAAAGAAACGGCAGGCTGGCATATAGGACAAGCCTTCCCTCAGATATTGTCTTTTCATGGCTTCCCTTCTGCTCTCTCTAGCAATTTCAGGGCTGTTTTTTTTTTCTTTTATGATGATGCAGAACTCTGTTTATTTCAGTTATTAACATGGGTGATGATCAATTCCGTTTCCACTAAATTGGCGTGACCATTGAAATAGGCTTCAACGTAGGCAGCAATATTTGAGGCAATAGGTAAATTCTAGGTATTCTGAAGATGACACTTCCAAGCCTGCTTCTAAACCTCCTTCAGATTTAAAATGTAAGTATTACTGCTACAGTAAGCAGAAGATTTCAAAGCCCAAGCAATAGTTACAGTCTTATTAGTATTTCTGTTTGCTTTTCGGGTAAAGGGGGATGGATGTTACATTTGGTATATGCGAGAGTATTGTTAGAGATTAAATGCCTGCACCATTACCTCTGTGATTTATTCAAATCTTCCTGTCCAAAACACTAGTCAGATGACCTAATCATACTGTTGAATTGGCCTCCAACTTCCATATCGAGTCTTGGTGCTTCAAGCTCTTCCCACCTGGCTGAGTTTCAGCTTGGCAACCAAATGTTTCAATGAACATAATCTCCTCCACAGCCCAACAAAACCATGGTGTTTATTTAAAAATAAAGAGCATGCAAATCCAGCTATCACTGTCTTGCCGCTATCACACAGATACGCCTGTGTCTTGCTGTCAGCATCATTAGCAAAGGAAGGGGGGATAACAGAACACCAAGCACATAAGCTTGCTACAGTATTCTCCAGCAGCTTCACAGGACTTATGTTGACCTTGTGGTTGACTGAATCCCATAGTATTATTTTTGGCTGCTTTAATTTCTGAAATGATTATACGTCTGCAGAGACAGGTTCTGGCAGGCCTCTCTCCCTCTTGATCCAAAATGACTAAACTGAAGGACAATGTGTATCTTTGGAGAGGTATATCGGGATATATAGTTTCTCTGTGGGCTGCACTTTCCTCATAGGGATGAGGAATGCCCTGGAAAGCTACCAGTGCTGCCCTCAACACTGCTTTCTACTTTCCGCTGTGAACAGAGAAAGTGATGGTCCCAGAGACACTGCCCATTCCTGTGTGATAACTGCATGCCACACGCTGGTTTCCCTCCTATTTTAGAGGGCAGGTGCTACATACCATGTGCTGTGCTCCACTTAAAGGGTGAACACTAACTAAACCTGCCTAAACTTCCTTTTTTGATTATCCATGAACTCTGGAAGCCATTCTCTGTGAGTTCATGGGCTTCTCTGCTTTGCTTTATCATCACTCCCTACTTCTAATTTGGAAAAAAATTACTACAGACTCAAATGTGTCACCTGCACTCTGTAACCAACCCTGTTGATCCCATCCAGTCAATAGTCCTATTGGCATCAATGCAAGTCCTGTCCAGAGACCAGAATTTGCATGCTGCAAAGAAGTCTTGTTCATAAGCCAATGAAAAGACATATGATGTTCATAAACCAAGTCTAATCCATCAGGACAGCCCAGGTGAGTGTTGTCTGCAGTTTCCCATTGCACAGCAAGCACCAGCAGTGTTGCCAGCTCCATATGTATGTCCAGCACCTTTTGGGCAAATGGTGAGTGCGTATTTTCAAGTATGAGAAACAGCATGTACCACAAAGCAAACTGGAACTGGGGTAGGGGTTGGACAGTAACCAGCATGACAGGTTTCTCCATGATGTCTGTGCATGGAGTTGCCCACTGGAGGCTGTGTCCTCCCCTTCACCCTTCAAAGAAGTAGCAAAATAATCAGTTTTCTAGCTTTCCAACCAAACTGGACTTTAAAAGAACCAATAAAAAAGAGCTTGTAGATGTTTTCTGCTTCAGTTACTGCCGCCACAGCATGCCTAGCTAAAGACAGACCAATATATCAAATTAAAAAATATATAGGTGCCTGGAAATATTAATCTTGAGTATTTATCAATTGCATGAGTGTTCTGGATGATGCGAAGGCCCACATGGCCCTTCAGGCCTCTCTTCCTTGATGAATTAGATTCACTGCTCATAGTCAAGTGCACGACCATCTTTTCTTGTTTTTCTTCCTCTGGGACCACCTGGCTTCTCGTATAACCTGCCAGGCTGTTGGCATCAGATTCACTGTAGTTTCCATCCAGCATCATAGTTTTCGAATGAGGTATCCCACACATACACGGAAACTAGGAACACAAACAAGAAACATAGCTGAACACTGGAAGAATACATTACCAACAAATATGATGCCTTTCTTTTTATAGACAGCTTGTAAATAGTAGAGCTTGAAATTTTAGCTGACATACTGTAAGTTTCTCTTTCAGCAAAACTCCCGTTTTTTCGCTTGTGTTCCAAAAGACAGAGATGTAGTTTAGCTACGCTGCTTGGACAAGCTGCTTCAGAACAAGCGACTAGAAAAGTGCTTTAGTGGACATAAAAACTAACCAAAAGGTTTTCTTAGCTAGCTCTATTCAGGCTGGCTATTTTGAAATTCCTTGTTATGCATTCTTTGTTTCTATAAATATACAAGGGCAAGATGCAGTTATACCTGTGGAAACAGCTTTTTTCAGTAAATATTATGGAAAAAAGGGCCAAGTTCTGTTTTCATAGATGTACATGTTTCCTTTGTAAATCTGATTTTAGACCAAGGCAAGAACTAGTTAAAAGACCACTGTAAAATCCTAGCCCTGTCGAAGTCAATGTCAAAACTTATATTAACTTCAGCAGCACCAGAATTCATTCCGCATGTCTAAGAGAAACACTGAATACAGGTAAACTTTGAATTGCAAATACTGTCTTTTCATACTTAAAATCTGTAGGTGTTCTGTCTCAGCAACATGGATTATATAGTTGCATGCAAGGAAAATGGACTCCAAATGCTGCTTTCTGCTAGGACTTACTGCCTCTGATCCCTCACAGACTGCTTTCCTTACCCAATAGCACATTGCCCCAGATTCCCTCTTCTGCTGACTTTAATGTTTGTGTTATCCAAGGACTAGTATTCAAGGATAAGTTCAGCTAAAATAACAAAAGACATAAACAGGAAAATACAGTATATTCAGCATGCTCCTCAGGAAACTATGCACTCAAGGCTTTTTCTTCAAATTATTTAACCAACCAGCCATGTTGCTTACTGATAAACTGAAAATCAGATTATGAATTGTTTTCTATGTTCTAGTCAAAACCAAATGATTTGGCATCAGCAAACGATGTCAGAAAAACATGGCAAGATTATAGCCCGTTTGTTTTACTTGCTAGACCCATCACTCTGGGGACCTTTCAGAACATTCTGTGCATACAGTTGAACGTAAACTGGGTTTTGAGACGTATTTTATACTAAGCAAATATACCTAGAACTTGAGATTTTTTGTGGTATAAAGACTTATTTTTGACTCTCTCTGAAGATAAATTATATCCCTTATTTCCTCCTTCTCCCCTGGAAAATAAAAAAAAAACACAGAAAGAGTTGCAGCAGGATCGTTAGGTATCAGCTGACAGGTCCAGGAGACAATGGGTGGAAAGGTAAGCAGTTAATGCTGTTAATGCTGTTAATTGCTGCAGGACCCAACAGGAATTAAAATTCAGTAGATTTACTTTTAGTCCCCAGGTGGAATCAGTTTGGCTTGAGAGCATAGGGTTATTCCCTTTAGCTTAATGTACTGTGTGCACTGACAGTCACCCAGGCGGACAAGGGAGCCTAAAACACTAAAAAGCAATTTGCGTGAGGTCTTAAATTGCACCTGTCTTCACATAGATGCATACATACAGAAGAAGTACGTTACCTAATTTTACTCCACAGTAATTTTAGGCTATGTCTACACTAGTAAATTAAATGCTGCCCGGGAACTTGACTGACTCATTTTTGTCCAGGCCAACTAGCACCTAAAATTTCCCATGCATGGCTCAGGAATTAGTATCAGCCACTGACCATTCCCCATAGGCAGTTCACAGGTAAGTACTCTGGATTTGAGGCAAAGAAGGTTTTACAGTAGATACTCCATGCCAACCAGTCTTTTGCCTGGGCACATTTAATGTATTGGTGCAGACACAGCATGGAGCCCATTTCTGGGCAGTCTGAAGTATTCAGGTTCAGATTCTTTGGGTCTTTCACAGGGGAGTAGCTTTGGCTACTACTTCCTCAAGAGTCCTTAAACCTACATTTTACCACAGTCCCCTCAATTGTGCTGCTTATTATCTCTGTTTCCGTTACCACCATTGGGGATTGATATGGTAAGAGGTGGAAGATGGAATCTTTTACCTTGTATAGTAAAAAGGCATGTGCTGCATGAATATAGAAGATGGCAATGCAGAAGGCTCAATAAAGGAAAGATGTGGGATATAAATAACAAGCTGTGCCTTCACTGGATGTGAGAAAACTTTCCTGAAAACTTAGCAGAACAGTAACAAAGTCTTTCATCTTATTCCTGTGATACGTTTCAAGATAAAAAATAAGAGTTGTGTTGCATTAAAATAAGGGTTATGCTGGGCAAGTCAAATCTATCAAGGATCATTTTGTGTTATTTCCTGAGCACGGACAAGATGTGCTGGGTTTATACAGAACACCATCTTCCAGGGACGCAGGCGGTCTAATCAAGGTTGGCTAACAGGCCACAGACCGCTGCTCACATACAGCAAACTGGACACACTGGACTCACTGTGCTTGCACCGAGCAACTCTATCTTGTGCTGCAGAGAACTGCTGTGCTCTGGATGAAGACTAGGATGTTGGCACAGATAAATCAGACATCCAGAGGTACAGGCAGATTGGGATGACACTGGGCCTGTTTAAGTAAGCTTTCCAGAGTCTCACTCCTGTGGAAAAGGCCTTGGACATAGATAAAATTTTGTCACAAGAGTTTATTGACTTTATTGTAATCAATTTTTAAAATATGTCTGACTAAATTTTTGATGGGATGTTAACTAGGAAAGCTATTGGGCTGGTAGGGGAGCTGTCCTATACTGCCAGGATGCCACAGAAGGAAGTACAAGGGGATGAGAAGGAAATGCAAAGCTGAAAGAGTGGTTCAGAGCTTGTGGTCTAATCTTTAGAAAGATGCTGCCTGCCCTGGCATTTCTGAAGTAGTTTCTCCAGGAACAAAAGGTGGTAGGTTACCAAGCTGTAGACTTAGTTTCTAACGGGAGGAATGAAGTTGTATAATATGGTGGTGTTCTAAATGTGCTGGGGCTGGAAAAAAAAATGGGTCCCAATCCCTACTGCTCAAAGGATGATGGTGTTTTGCTTAAGAACAAGGAAGAAGGGGTTGGAAAGGACCTCAGGAAGTCTCCAGTTCAACCTCCTGCTCAAAGCAGGGCCAGCTATGGGATCAGACCAAGTTGCTCCGGTCTTTTTCCAATCGAGTCTTGAAAACCTCCAAGGATGCAGGATAAGACCTATCATAGCAGATAAAAAGTACAAACATAAACTTGGCTGAATGGCTTTTGCGTGTGTTTGGTTTCAGGAAATAAGTCTACTATCACTTTCATTAAATCCAGTTTCCAGAGTGAAGCTGACTATTGAGGTGGGACAGTAGTTCACTCTGAGTAGTACCTTTACTTAAAAATATAATAGTTGTAGCCTCCGCAGTGAAATATCAGATTTAATGTTTCCTCTTTAATCATTCTCATACAGTCGCAGGTTGCAGACTTCCCCAGTTCTGATCATGCTCTCCTCTCCTCTGCTGTTTCTACAAGGACCCATGAGTCCAACACCTGTTTTTGTGGTATCAGCACTTCAGCATCAGGTTGAGCAGTGTAAACAAATTGAATTATACACACATGGATGTCATGTTTTCCTATTTACAGACACATGAAACAGCCAATATAGAGACAATTAGCTGTTAAAAGAAAAAAAGAATACATGGGTAAACAAAATAAAAACTTCTTTCACCCTCTCCCGGAGTTTCCTCTCCTTCCGTTCTTGCACTGTAGTCAGGTAATTCACTGCTGCGTATTCCAGCACCGAGAGAAAGACAAACACAAAACTGACCCATAGGTAGATGTCCACCGCTTTGATGTAGGAAACACGGGGCATGGAGGCATTCACTCCTGTGATGATTGTAGACATGGTCAGCACGGTGGTTATCCCTGGCAAGAAACAAGAGAAGCAAATGCCATTGGCTCATACAATCCATAAGGCCATCAATGTAGAGTTTTTGTCTCAAAAAGCCCCACAATTGTCCTCTGTATTGGCTTACAGATATTCAATATGATGCATTCAGTGATAAGTATCTCTCCTACCAATATAAAACCACTCGACTGCCTGCACTTCTGTGCACATGATGGGTTCAGTTTTGATGAGCAATGGAGCAGCGTTTCACCTGGGTTAGTGTTTAACTCCCTCCTTAACCTGCAGGTTTAGGATTCCTCTCTCCACTGAGGAAGTTGCTCAGATTTCCTTTAGCCAACTTTTTCTACTTTAACACAGTGCTGAGAGCCTGGTCCACTAATACCTGTGGTGAAAAGGACTATTGTTTTCTAGCTGCAGCAATTTGTGTTACTGGGACCATCAGAAAGCAACTGAGTAGTTATTGACTTTTGGTCACAGCTAAAGAGGATTTCTTCTACATCACTGACCTCAAAAGGGACATGCAACAAAGATAAAATCTATACCATGTGGTTGCAGAAATGTTTTACATGAAACAATGCAAAAGAAGGTTTTATGTTTTTATCTCAAGGAATCTCAAGGAACCTACAGTTCAAGACACGGAAATCAAAAAGTTTTGAACAGTCATTATACTGTTTGTGTGTGTGTGTGTGTGTGTGTGTGTGTGTGTGTGTACGCACACGTGCACGCATTCCTCTCTCTCTCTCTCTCTCTCTCTCCCCGTACATATATGTATAGATATGGATATATGGATATATATGCTTGTGTATGTATATATATATTTAGATATATAGAGATACAATCATTCAAAATAATACATACTTCATCTGGATAGTCATGGGGAGAAAAATATTCACAATTTTCCAAAGCCTCTTAAATATAGAAAATGGAGCCGAGAAGCATTTGTAGCTTCTTCAGCCATTTTAAACTAGTGACCACTGCAAGCACAGACACTGTTCTACACTTTTAAACAGCTTTTTTTTTAAATAACATTCACTGAACACATTTCTTTCAGTGAAGTAGACTCTTTGCTGCCTCTTCTCATATGTGTGCTGCAGTGCAAAGCTCTCTGACTGAGACAAATTATAGGGCTAATATACTGGCTTTACCCTTTTATCAGAGGTGCTCTGATTGTCCCCAGAGGCGTGATAGGTTGAGGAGCATCTAGGTTTGCAGATGTTAATAGGGTTTGATCCCCTGCCACCTTTCTTCCCTAACTTTGTGAAGATGTGCCAGGCTGACTCCCTCCAGGCACCCTGGAGTAGGAGACTGGCCACAGCAGAGGTGCTGGCTGGTTGGGAAGACACATACCTGGGCTGGGGTACCCAGTCAGGCAGCTGGGACACAGCAAGATCCTTTTCTGGATCTAATCCTAGGCACTCACGGCAATTGTAGCAAAAATCTATATCTCTCCGTAGGTCCCTAAACACTCATAAAAATCCAGCCTCACTGATGGCAATGTTTGTCTCAGAACTGCAGGATTGGACAATGGTGAGAAATCTTGATTCATTAACTCAAAAATATTAGAATCTCTCTTTTCTGCCTGGCTTTCTTTATAAAAAGAGAGCTCTTTGCCATGAGCTAAATATCAATCAGGAGGACCGCTTTGATGAAGGACTTAAGACAAACTGCAAGTTTTACGCTATATTAATCATCTGATAAAACAGACATTTGCTTCTCCAGTATCTTTAACCAACAAAATGGGCCATTTCCATTCCTGACAAATCTTTAACGTTCAAAGATTTTAACATTTGTTTGGCTTTTTTTAGTTGCACTCACCCAAAGAGACTCTCGCAGGTACTGCTCTGTGGTCAATCCAGAAAGACACCCAGGACAACATGACCATCAGAGTGGCAGGGAAGTAGGTTTGGAGCAAGAAGAAGAAGATGTGTCGGTGCAAGGTGAAGTTTATGTAGAGGCGATTGTACCAACCTTAGAGAGAGGAAAGCCAGGATCGGTGTGAATAGCTGGCATGGTAAGATACTAGTCTTTTGATCTTTTATTTCTAAAGAGCGGAGAAAAGATAAACCAATCTTTCATGATATTTCTGATCATCATGTACTCTCCAGACAGTGGAGATCACATTTCAGTGTCATACCACAGAAGACAAGCACAAACAAAGTCAGACAAGAAGTCTCACACAAGTAGTTAATATAGAAATGTTGTTAATATAGAAATTAACAATAGTTAATATAGTAGTTAATACAGAAAAGGCCAGTACCTGTGCTGCTGTAGAAAGCCAGTCTTGATGTAGTATGGAATTTTTGTATCAAAAACTGAGACAAAGAAATCTTCTCGTCAGTTTTCAGAGATTCATTCCCATTTTTCCAGTAAAGCATCAGATCTTCATCAGTGTAAGCATCTTACAGAAAGATGAAACACAATATAGCCTGGCTTTAGCTTGGAGGAAAAAAAATGGTTAACAGATCCAGAGAAAATTAAGAAACAGAAAGGCATCTTCTGCAAGTAGTAAAGCAACAGAAAAGTTTGATAAAGACAGTGGTTTGAAAAGATCTTGCCAAATGATGTGCCATAGCCACAAAAATAAATCAGATTATCCTGATTCAGGGAAACGCATCCTCACTTTATTCCACTGCTGGAATGGTGCTTTTCTGAGCATCACATACCAAAAATTATAGACAAAGGATTGCTAACTGATTTGCAGCATGGACTCATAATTCAAAGGAAGTAGCCATGGGTAAAATGGCTGAATTTAGAGCAAGAGGGAAATACAGACAGCTTAAACTATTTTAAAATGATAAAAGCAAAACTGACAGGTATGATTTCAAGCAGCAGTCTAGAAACATTTGAAGACTGAAAACTCAAAACTTGAAGGACTACATAGCATGATAGGAATGAGGAATGGAAAAAGGACAGTTAAGATGGTTAGAGGCTGGAGCACGTAACATAAGAGGAAAGCAGCTGGATTTATTCAGCATTAAAAAGTGTCTGCGGTGGGATCCAGCTGCTGTCTTAATGGGGGTTATAGAGAACAGGGAGCCAGACTCTTTCTAGAGATGGAGAGCAAAAGGACGACACACAACGGACACAAACTCCAGCAAGGGATTTTCCAAACAAGTATAAGGAAACTTCTTCATGATGAGGGCAGTCAAAAATCTGAACAGGCTGCACAGAGAGCTTGTGGAGTCTTTATTACCATGGCAATATTCAAAACCTGATAGGACATGGCCCTAAGCAACCCACTCAAATTGAAGGTTGTCTCTGTTTTGTGCAGGGAATTGGACCAGCTGATCTCCAGAGGTCCCCTTCAATGTAAACTATTCTATGTTTCTGTGATTCTGGTTTTTTGGTATAGGAAAATTTCAGTTAAATACCTAGGAGGACTTCAAAACGATTAGGCATTAGTCTTGGAATACCCTGGAGAAAGTTTGCAGAACAGATGTGAGAATCTTATTGTTCAAAGCATTTTTTCATCAGACAGTTAATTCCCATTACAGAAGCTGAGATCAGAAGGACAAGTCAAAGTGTTTGCAGGAACAGGATGATCATACGTAAAGGTCATCGATGATGAGATTTAGAGAAACCGAAAACAACTATCATTAAACTCAACATTTTACTGTGACATTTGAAAACATCACCTTCCAGCTATAAGCAATGAACACTGCAAAATTCACCCCAAAGTTTCTTATGCGCAAGCTCTTGGGAAACAACGTATGTTAAACACTTCCAATGGTGGGTTTTTTTTATAAATGCCATCTACTAAAATTCATACAAGAATGCTTTCCTTGCAGATTCCCCTCTGTCTTATACCAGAAAGGCCAGATACACCACCCAGTAAATCAATAGAAAGACTCCCAGTGACTTCAGTGAACGTTTCTTCAGGCACTAAAATAGACTCTATTCTGAAACGTGTTAGCCTATGTGTGTGCAGCCAGCTATGGAGTGCATTTAGCTAGGAAGAGGGATATAACATACAGCTTTCCAGCTCCAGAGAACATGTCTGAGAATCCAAGGGAAAGCGACTGAAGTCCATGTTGCACATTGCTGTCACTGTGATCCTAGACAACCAAAAACAGAAAGGTTGTTTTCCATGAGGATCAAAGGTGGGAGCATGTTGATATAGATAAATCATTTTGCAGCTTTAAACCCATCAATTATGCGTAACATTAGCATAAAGCACCCAAGAAAACACCTAGCAATTATTCAAGTCCAGGCGAGATGGACTACGCACAAAAACTCCAAAGGAAGCTGTAAGCTCAATACCTATCAAGGAACTAAAGCACTACCTTGGACATTACAGTATTACTAATGACAATACTGATATTTCTACTCTCTGTTATATCCAAGTTTTTCCCTAAAAGGAACAACTCAAAAAATAACTTCTCCACTTACATTTGAAGCTTTCTCTATATCTGGTTTGATAAAGGTTTCTTCATTTTTCCCTTTGTTCAGTTCCCACCATAGTCACCCCAACAATGACCAAAGCCTAAGCCATGAATATTGCAAGGCAGAATATTCTTCCAGTATATACAACATTAAGGCAAAAATGGCTTCTTTCAGTGCTGGAGCAAATTCTTTTAATCTGGAAGGGTTTTTTATTACTGAGGACAGGAGGTGGAAAACGGGTGTAGCTATTCTTGAAGGAGCAAGATTTGTCTCTGTTAAATTCAAGTCTTAGCTAAAGATCTGCAGTAATTCCAGGTTCATTTTTTAAATCTGAGTCTAACATTATGTGACAAGTTTTCCAGAGGACCAGTAAACTTTCCCTTGTGGACATATTTGCAATGGAGTTCCCAAGGGGTAAATGAGCTGTAAGTCATCGTTTCAGAGGCCCACTTATATTGGCTGTGACCATTTTCTGGATTCACTGCAGATGTTGATAAAGAACTTTTCTTCTGTTCAAGGAATTGTAATCCAAATGCTGCTCTGACCTATGTACTATCACCCCTAAAAAGCACATGGCTTTGACTACAACGTACAGCAGAATTTTTCCATATGAGCTAAATTTAAAGAAGCTTTTTGGTAATATGTCCCAGAAGGTACATTGTAGTAATGACTAGTAATGACTAGTTTTGTGTAGCATTTGAACATTGTACAACTTGGTGCTATTTTCCTTCTTCAGGGTCACCTAAATTGTAGCATAGCCTGTAGTCATTAAAAATTCATTACTCAGGAACAGAAACTCAGCTCACCAATAAAACAATCTTCAGTTAAAGTGCAATTATTCCAGTGGCCTTGAAAGCATGAGGCCCCCACGAGGAATGAAACACCTCTCATTTCAGTCTGCTTACATTCACACTACTAACACAAGGCGTATGGTAGACACATATCCTGAGAGAACCTGCATGTGCTACAAAATGCTTTAACAAAATGGTCTGAATACCCATTTTAATCAGTAGAGATCAGACCAATCAAATCAATACAATCAATAGGGCAGAGCCTAGAGAACAAGTTCATCTGTCCATCCCAGGGTGAGCCAAATCTAGTCCCATTGACTGTATTCGCAAGGGGCTTGATTCAGCGGCCCACAGGCAGACAATCTTGCAACTTTTGAAGGTATCTGCCTGGCCTCCTGCTCCCTCCAGAAGGGTACAGTTGCCCATAGGTCCTGTGTCATATCACCTCAATCCCATGAGGACATCTCAGACACTCAAGGACAGCCCAAATGGTATCAGGTGCTCACATGTGGGCAACTGAATCAAGGTGTAGGTCTCTGATGACTAAAGAGGAGTGTAAGGCATCTTGCACATCACTTACATCCACATTTAGGTGACTTGATTTGGAGCTGAAGGACACCCCAAAGGCTTCACCGAGTTGCTCACAACTAGGTGTCTCACAGCACATCAGGGTATCTCGTTTGACCTCCAGCTGCCACTCCAGAAGGCACAGTCTGCCATCAGGTCTGCATCATAACACATAATGGGTGCCAATCCCATGCAGATAGCTCAGATGCCCGAGCCCAGTTCCAATGCCACTAAACATCTATGCTTAGGCAGCTGGATCATATTCTGAGTGTCCCGAATGTTGCTAGGACCAAATATCACTCGCATTATCATTCTCCCTATTAAATTGTTAAGTTCACAGTAAGGAATCAAATTATCCATCTAACTCATGTGCTGAGGTTACTCACACACTTTTCTCATGGGGTAAGACTACAAAGTCATATTACCTGTTTAATCACTCACAGAAAACTGTGAAAGTAAATAAACTGCATGTGGGCAAATGGGCAGAATTGAACAGAGCCAATCTTTGCCATTAAAAATACTCAACCTTCATTTTGTCTGTTGAACACTGCTAATGAGTAGCATGCTGCTGGCTTCAGTGCATGAGAATTGTAGGATGTTAGCAATGGAAATGGATGATTAGTTTCTCTGAGCAACATCTCCGAAGGAGGTCTCTATCCACCTCCTGCTCTTCTTCCCTCAGCACCAACCTAATCTTTCACTGAACCTCTCTCTGGGTTTTTCTTCTGTCCTTGTCTCTGCTTCCCTGTGGTACCTTCTTTCTAATCCAACTCTAATAGAATGGATAGCATCTTTAGCTGCTTAGCTAAGGTGTGAGTAACTGGGCCTTTCACAAAATAAATGAATTCAGTAAATGGGTTCAGAACAGGGGAAGAGTACCTAAGCATTTGATCGAGATAGAATTTTCTAAATCACTAAGACTGGGCAAAATGAAGGGGCCATATGGTACATATTCACATTCTTACACACACACATTTCTTTTGTGGTTTTAATAATTTGTATATTTGTTAATAAATTCAATAGAATTATACTCGGAATACAGAGCCAATGAACATTAGAGACCCCTAGTTCAGTGGGATATTGCCCTATCTAGGACAATATCATCCAGTATATTTATTCTTCAAAAAGAAATAGTCTCCTAAATCAAACTTTATTTTAAAAAAAAACTTTCCTTGTTCTTGAGAATTATTTCATCATGACTGAAGTGAATAATTTCCAAAAAGATACTAGAACAGAAATCCTTGTGCTATACAACATTCGAAAGTCACTGTAAATTGTGAGCAAGTTTTCTGCCCTGGGAAAATATCTTTTTGTCTGGGCTCTTGAGCTTTTCTCCTCGGGCAGTGTGTTAGTCTCCACATCTCCTTTTGTATTCTTCTAAAGGAAATGAAATCTGCTGGGAAATGCCTCAGGATTGTTTCAGCCAACAAATACGTTAGAAAATCAGGGTGTCTTTAAAGCGGTGCTTTCAGCGTCAATAAACTTAAACCTTTATATCAACATGCACAAAAACAACAAAAAAAGGCTTTTCTAGACAAACAGGAAGCAAAATAGGATAATTCTAGAGGTCACCATCTGGTTTATCAGCAGCTTCCAGTTTAATCACACACTGACCCTGGGACAAACGCTCCTGACCGACTAAGCCCTCCTCTGACTGCGAAGAGTTAGGAGTACGCTTCCCCAGGGAGGAGATCATCCTATTACTGCCCACAGCAGGGTTTCATGCAGCTTCCTGTGAAGCATCTGGTACCAGGCTCAGCTGTGGCAGTAGCAGGGTTGGTTGTAACTGTTTGTGCGGTCACCAAAATGACGTCAAGAGCAGCATTCACAGGGAAGAGCCGGGGGTGCTCGCAAGCCACAGGGCTGCGTCTTTACCTCATGCTGTAGAGTACGTGACCGTCAGGGAACACTCGCAGCATGATGTTGTCCGTGGTCGTGTCATGAATGAACGATCTTTTGGAGTGCACGAAGAAGACATCTGGCACCCAGATCTTCTTCACAAGCCTGCCGTCGAAGGTCATGCTCTTGTTGGTGATGCTGGGAAACGAGAGGCGCTCATCCTTCCAGTAGTGCCTTAAGTACAAAGTCATAGTAAAATCCTTCATGAAAAAGGAAGAGAACCAGAAAGAGGGCTGTCAGTATTGCATTTTACAGCTACGACACATCAGACACATCTACCTGCTACCAGGTAGATGAAATCTACCCCCTTCTAAATGCTGTTTCTTTCCTAGACCAACACTCTTTGGGAATGGATTTTGCTGACAAAATAATTTCCAGTCAAAGCAGAACATGCATCCACAATCCACTCATATCATAAGCTATAGTGCAAGCACTCTAGCAAGGAGGAGGTGCTGGAGCATTTCCCATCAAGCCCTGCAGGGTCCTCATGCAATATGGCAGCTTTGTAGCCTGAATTGCCTACACGGGACGAACTGCAGAACCCAGTTATGTTCAGTCCTGAAAGGGGCACGAACGTGCCCCAAGAGAAGCGCTGCACTACAGGAAAGATTCTTGAATCCTGGCAAAATTCTGTTAACCATACGATCGATAGCAGGTTCGAAAGGAAATCCTTTCAAAATTAGCTTAATGATCAGGCTAAACACAAAGCAATTCATCCTAAAAAGGAACTAAATTATTGCAAACAGCAAGTGAGAGAACTGTTTTGCCTACTATACAAGTGTATAAATAAAGCCCTCTTTTAAGCTTGTTAGGGGGGCAGCAGCTTCAGTCACACGAAGGAAAACATCTGTTTGTTGATCCCAACCTGGCCGCTGAAGCTTTCAGAGCTGAATCTACTCTTTCATGGTGACAGATCAAATCCACTTTTTCTTTATACTCTCAGCTAAGCAAGTGGTTATGGCAGCTACAGCTGCCAAGTCTGGGCAGGCAGCAACACAGGCTACGATCTCTTCCTTAGCACTCAACAAGCCTTTCTTAAACCCACCACCACCAAGTCCTCATTTTTGCTTTGACAACAACAAGCCGTCTATTAATCTGACTTTCTGTTTTGGTTCTTCACAGATGGGAAGGTTTCCTTGGCAAGAGGACGTGTGCGGCACTGGTCAGGGATGCACGAGCGAGCTGTAGCTGCTGTCAGGGAGCGGGGAGGGCATAGAGACTGCCTGTGCTGACAGCAGGCAAGGACTCTGGCTCCTAGCTGGCCCCTTGACTGGTCCCACCGGGCAGGAGCCCTCTCCTCTCACCCTCAGCACCTCTGCTTCACCAAATAGGCCTCTGACAGCCAATGCACAACCACTCGCTGCAAACGAACGTCAAGCCAAAGTGGCAGCTGACAACGGCTTTTAAGTATAAAATTCAATTTATGGATGTTTCCCTGCAGCGTGAGTCAAAAAAAGCAGTTTGCAATCATTAATGGGTTGTTCCTTTCTGATCCACGCACACAGCCAGCTACAAATTGAGAAAAGGGGTTTATTTCACAATTTGTGGAAAGGAAATTCCTTAGAAAACAGGTTTTCTATTCAATATGAGAATGAGAATATATGCCAGAGGCACGGCAAAGGAGTCAATAGAAGCGCCTGGCATTGAAGTGCATACACTACATCCCAGCACAGCTGGGAGCATGCTAAGACCCCGATGGCACTCCCAACCGGTGCGCGCAGCTGCAGACCATCTGTGCCAGACAGGTTCCATTTTTAACAGTACGTTGCTTTAAATGTCCCCGGGCTGCTTTCAGTCACACACTCCGTCTTGCAGCATAACGGGTCCCGAGTTGGTCTGGTTACTTCTTTGGGGCAGGCAGGTGCCCTTAGTAAAGAGGTAAAGGCTGGCAGACTGCAGGTGTGTGATTTATAGGAGCACTAACCCCATGCAGCGATTCGAAGCAGCCCCGCGGTCCCTCCACCAGTGAGGGGGAGCACTCCCACCGGCCGGGCAGCCGGCTCCCTCCTCCGCAAAGCCTTACTCACCACGCTAGCACAGACCATCAGGAAAACAAACTAACATAACGCAGACTGACCAGTTCTTCCCTCACAGAATACAAGTCAGCAACTGCTTTGGAAATTACTTGTCCTGCACTGGGAAAATAGGATTGTGGAGATATTTATAACTCAAGGAAAGAGAGCTGACCTCAAAACTTTCTGACAGGCAAGATTTCTGCTGAAATCAGACGCTTCTGAGAGAAAGCCTGGCAAGTTACTTAATTTGCACTAATTAGGTCTCTTTGCTGCTATGACATTATCTTGAAATATTAGTCCCAAATCTCCTTACAACAGCCTTTTCCTGTGTTTAGAGCTCCCTCCCGCCCACTTCATTACATGCATCCCCCAAAAACCTCCCTTTCAATATCTGGGCTGACAAGCCCTGTCCTTGTAATGAAGATGCAATTTTACTCCAGGAAACCCAATCAGCATTTGAGTTATTGCTAGAGAAAGACTATACACTGCTCTATAGCTGGCAGATCCCCTCTAACCTTTTGTTGTTGTTGTTTTTTAATTACCATGGCATCAGTGCTTTTTCTTCTAATTGTTACCTGTTTTTTTTTAAAGAAGAAACAGTGGCAGGAGAAAAGTGAGTTTCCCCATTAAAAGTCTTATCATAGAAATTACTTAGCAGTTCTAGAAACAATATGCATTACAAACTGCAGATTCTCTTAAGCTAAAGGTCTGCCTTTAAGTCTTCATGTTTTGCCTAGACACCTCCAGGGATGGTGCTCAAGAAGAACTAGGAAGAAAGGACAAAAGGAGAATGGAAACAAAAAGATTCCTCTTCTCTGTGGTCCCCTTTCCATTTCTCTTTCCAGTCTTTTTATTCCATTTACTATAGTCAAAAGAAACAGGAAAATGCTTGCAAATGCGCCTTTTACTGACAATACCTTGACACCTGTTGAGAGTTAACCCCTGCATCTTTGTTTTCCCCTTTTTTGAAAAAGTAAAAAATAAAGAAAATCACAATCCAAGTTAGTTCAAATTTCTTGAACTACATCAATGATGGAAAAATGGTTCCCAAATGGAAATGGTTTCCTAATGGAAACCAAATTCGCCTTTGGTAGGGGTAGTTCAAAGTCACCTTGACTGTTCCCCGTTGTATGCCTCAGCACTGAATTAGAGAGATTACCTCCAGTGATGAAGGGGTAGAGAGGAGCTAGTTCTCATTTATGATGCCAGCTTGTTTTGCTAAAGTGTCTCCTTTAAGCATGCATTTAAACAAATGGACTCAATGGTTCCCGAAAGAAGAAAACACTTGTAATAAGCAGGACTTCTGTGAACTTCAACACACATCTTCAAACCTCCATAAGCAAACCAAAGAGGATTCCCTGAGAGATGTAATGAAAGGCATGCAACTCTTTATGGTTTTGGTTGTAATATATCCTACATAACACTGATTATTCTCCCATTTTATGTTCAAGGTTTTTTTTTCCCCTTTGAAGCTGGAAGTTTCTATATCTGAGGATGGAGGGATAACTCTCTGATCATCATTGTGGCTAATTCAGTCTTTAGTTCTGAATATCAGCCTCTCTTAATTTGCTGAATGCGGCCCTTACTTTCAAGACCAATCATTTGAAAACTATGGGTTTCAAATGGGAGAGATTTTTCATGACTAGGAATAATCAAAGCTTAAAAAAGGCTTACATACCATATCAACCTCAGAAATACTGTCCAAGCTTTCAACCTGCACATCCACGCCAACAGGAATTGCAGGGCCTGCAGGAGAATGAGATTTAGACATGTAAACAACCATTCTTTTATACCATCTGCATTTAATTAGCACTATAAGGTAGCATGCAAAACACTTTTGAGCTTAAGTCATACTTTTCTGTCTATGATTCTTCAGGAACGGGGCAGAGGAAAGAGTCAGTGAGTAACTCTGCAACGCACCTTTTGAAACACTAACTTCTCTTCCACTTTGCATGTGCTGTAGCATTGGCAGTCTGCCCAGCAAATCCAAAGCTTTGATGAAATAGTTGCGTATGTTTTTAAAAGCTGAGCAATCCTACCATAAATTTTAGGTCTTTATGGACAAATTTAGCCCAAGGAACAGGGGACTAAATGGAAGAAACTGCGAGCAATGAGCTCTCACTTGTGGGTTTCTCATTTCTTTTCTTATCAGTAAGACATGCTACATTAATCTCTCAAGAGCTCATCATCATTTTCATTTATATGACTCATTAGATGTTAATAGTTTTTCACAGTAGTTTTAAAATTAATAACCAGATAACTCACAAAAAGTAAATGAGCAGAAAACACTCCATAACGAATGCAAACTCCTATATTAACAGAAACCTTTTATCAAAATTTCACTCTAAACAGTTGCTCTTAAGTGACCAAGACCTCCTCAAGTTATTCCAGTTGTAGTAGTTGTAGTAGTTCCATCTTCACACAGCTTTTTCCTTTTTCCAGTGAGGACAATCATTTCTTCTCTCCCTCCTTTTCCATCCTCTCCTCTGAATCTGAATATGAACTCAAAGAGATTGAATTCTGGTTCAAAATTTCACAGCTTTTGCAATCAAACTGGTTTAGAGGCTCTGTGCCCGGAAGATGCTGTTGTTATCTGATCAATTTTCTTGTTATTTAGACAACTGGGGAGCTTGACAAAGGTGTGTGTCATAAACAGAGCTGATTGTTGCAGTAGACCTTGACTCTTGATGTACTCTGTGACCTCCAGGTATCCCACCTCTCTGACTGGTGCATTGAGACACCTACAGGGCACGCACACAAAGCACGAACCACTAAAGTTACTCAGCAGGAAATGCTGGAGAACAGTCTGAGTTAATTCACCGTTGCTTTGAACCCTCAGCCTCTGGCAGGAGGTCTCACAGGGCTTGCACCAACACGTGCACTCAGAGTGCACCTCCAAGCCTGGGCACTGCCAGCGAGGGGGCTGTGGCTAAGGTATGGATCCAAGCAGCAACTCTGCAGATGTGCAGGGTTCTTGGCCAGCACAGATAAGCTATCTGAGGACTTCCAAGGAGGTCTGCATGGATTTTTAGGACCTATGTTTTGAACTTGATTAGCAGTTAGATGGCATTTAAGAGATGCTACAATATGTTTCTAGACCTAAACCCATATTTGTGCAGCGCTCAGCACAGCGGGGCCTGCTGCCATGCCTGTATTTAGTTACAGCATCATCTTCCTCAAGACTATTCCAAGCTCTTTATATACCGTACACCTAGCAAGACAGCTGAAAAACTGCTGTTCTGAGAACACAATGTACTTTTGCAAGCTGTTATCCATCCTGCTATTGTATCTGCTGCAGCATGCACAGGCTCCCACGCATCTTCGGGGTTTTTGAACAAAACCTTACATTTGCCTCAGCTGGAGCAGAAGGAAGAGCCAACCTGGCAACACGAGGGAAAGGGAAATTTCAACACCCATGAGACAAGCTGATCACTGTGACTGGTCCTGATGCAGATTTTGCTAGGGCTTTGATAAGCCAGCTTCACTGAATTACAGCAGAGCACACTGATGGGGGCACCATCCCCCTTCTGCGTGCACAGCTCTAGCCTGTTGCATCCACGCCGTCCTTTGGTGGCTGTGCTAGGTTACAGGCATCTTGAAGCAAGCAGCGTGAAGCAGGACCGGGCTCCTCTGCACCATCAATTCTAATTAAAGTGACCAGTGTCCCTGGCAATGAAGCTGAAATATTGCTAACCAAGCACTTTTAGATGACTCCTAAAAGCTTACAAGTGCATACATGTCACATTCAGATGCACAGCTGCAATGGCTGTGCACATCACGCTTAAAGAAATACCAACAAATATTTTTTTGCTCTTATTCAAATCTTGCTGGAATTTGTCCCAGTGCAAGGAGGTTTGCCTGGAACTTTTATTTTCCACAATGCAAGAGAGTAATAATTCAAACTGCTCCAAAAAATTCTGTGTGCCTGATGGGGAAAAAAGCAATTCCAATTACTCAGAATTGGCATGTTTCTCAGGAGTCCAGGGATTTCAGTAAGATTTTTCACTCCAGACAGACAAGCCTGCGTTGCTCCCTTCCCTCACTCCAGCTGCTCTGCAGGCTCCAAGCTCCCCCACGCTACGTCTGGCAGTACTTCCAGCCTCCCCTTGTGCTTTCACACCTTACCAGGATGTCTGCTGAAGAGCCATAAACTGAAAAGCTCTTAAACTTTCTGGCTCCTTCACAGCTTCCCTGGGAAGGTCCGCACAGACCTGAGAGCTGAAAGTCCCTGGAAGGCCATCTCCCAACTGCCAAGATGCTTTTGAATGCTGCCAGGTGACTCCTGCTGTTGCTGCTAAGGAGTCCCAAAAGAACAGAATTTAACTGTTTCCAGACCATGCTCCAAAACAGAGCTGTTTTCAGACTTTTTCCCCAAAATATTCTGTATAGCCCACTTAGTGTTCCCATATGGTTTAACAGCTAGGTCAGTGACTTTGTTTCTAGCTGCTGCATTGTTTTGAAGATAATTAGCAACTTTCTAAATTCTTTCTGGATGTCAATTTTTTCCTTTAAGCAATGAATTTAGATGCTATGGGAACACTATACTACAAGGAGCCAGTGGAGGGCTGAGGAAATTCACTCCCTCTTAGTATTCAGTCCTCTTTATTAAGCATACCTGAAACTGGGAATACCCATGAAGCCCATCTGCTCTGGCTGACAAAACACAAACCTGTTGTCGCAGCTGCTTCCAACAGTAGAACTGAGAAACGTTTAAGATTTTTCTTCATTTAAACAAGGCTTGAAGACATAAGCATGCTTGTTTAATAAGTGAGAACAGTTCTCAGTTGCCTCCCCAGATTACATTGGCAACAGCTTTTAGCAAGGGTAGTTACATAGATGAGTAGATTTATCTTGTGCTGGGGCCTTCCATAAGACTGTTCAGCTCACTAACCTGGCAGAAAATTAACCCACCCAAAAACAAAAAAAGTGGATCATTTTCTTCTGAATCAGTGACTTGAACCAGTTCAGGGAAAAAACCGCCAGGTGCACGAGTCAGCCACTGGGACCAGAGCAGACAGGCATGGAGGAAGAAGGAAGGTTAGTGAGACCTCTTCCTTTGGAGGGACTAGCTTAGCTACTCATGATCCAGTCCCTTCCTACCACACGAGAAACTGCGCTCATCTCCTACTGATCCAGCTGCAGGATGTGACTATTAGCCAGTGCATTCCTTCTCACACCATCATAACTCCTCAGAGAGGCAAATCCCTGGCAAAATCAAATATATTTTCTCCTTATCTTTCTTCTGACTTCCCCCTTGATCTTGGAGGAGATGCTGCTTACATCCCCTGCAGATGCATCATTCCTAACATGCAATCTGGTATCCATCTACCAGGCAATTGCCCAAACATGGCCTTTGTATCACCCCAAAAGTATATCATCTTCTGATTTGGCCAGATGTAACAGACGCTTGATTAATTGCAAATATTGTGTCAACAACTTTGCAGTATTCTGCTCGCATTCATCCTCTTCTTTGGAGTAGCTGTGGAATATGATAAGGTCTAACAAGTAAATTAACTTACAAGGGGCTGTTTTTAGGGAGCCAGTTTTTAACTTCCAGTTCTCTCAGCTGACCTATTAAGTGATGCTACATCTCCCTACAAATCTTGCCTATCTTACATACAGCATTTTAATGTAATTCTTTGAATCTGAAATTGCACTATGAGTTCATGCATTGGTCATAGTCACACTTCTTTCTACTCTCTGTGATTTTCTAGATCACTGAGTAAACCAAAGTCGTTATTAACATTAAGACAAAGAATATCTATGCGACATTCTTCCTGCTCAGTTAAATGCATGGGTGTTTTTTTTTTCCTTTAAACAAGGTAGACTTCAAGTAGCAAAAAGCATTGTATTTGTAGTGATAATAGTGATTTTGACGTGCAGCATAACCATGGGGAAACAGTGCAACTCTGCTGATAGATAATGCCTTGTTAGCAGACATTTAGCCTTTCTTTGCTCAGATATGCAGCAAAGTCATACATGGTGGTCAAGAAGAACCCTGCGCAACGATTCAAATGTTGATCTGTTCTCTTCATGCTTTTAAATAACCAATAGCTATTCAGTATAGCCATGTTTTTGATACGTAACTTGGGCCTCTGGGACAGGGTCAATGTTCTGAGCAAGCCATTCGTCTGCTTCCTTCATCCCCTTGTGTCGATCCCCTTCCCCCACTCTCAGAAAAGCACAGCATCTTGCAGTTCAGACGTGATCTGACGCAGGCCCAATAATGTTATTACATCAGATGACCCAGCAGAAGGAGGATTATGGGATATTAAAACCATTGATGTCTGAGTCTCATAAGGGCTTAATCCATACACTAGCAAGATGGCTTTCAATTAAATCTCTCAAGGATCAGCTCATTGTACATTCCTATGATTGACTGTTTAACGACTCCATTCGGCTTCCTTTTCTCTCCAACCTGCCATGCCGTTAGCTTCTTGGAGCTTGGCGGGAGTGTGGTGGCATCTCTTCCTGGGGTCAGACAACCCCACACACCCCAGGCTGACCCAGAGAGCCTGCACGGGCCAGCACAGCCCACATCAGGGCAGGCACAAGGCTGCCATCAGTGCTGCCTCTGACTCGTGCTCTGAAAAGCATTTGTTATACGCGACTGCTGACAACACAGTGGTGCCCAAAGGCTGCAATCCCAAATGGCAAATGCATGGTGCTAGGCATGGTGCTATCAGACAATACCCAATCCCCACCAGGAAGGATTTCCATCGTAACCACCTTGTGTTAGAAGAAGAAAGCAGCAGCAGCAGCTGCAGTGCTTCACTAATATTGGATCTCCCTTGCATCAAGGAGTTGCACAGCAACCCTGGCAAACGCTGAGCAGCTGCCCCCACAAGTTCCACAGTGCAGAAGACTCTCTGCATACAAACACTTAATTCAGGCCATCACTTCGCAAATCATCATCATTCCAAAGTCTGTTTACTGCTTCAGCTTCCACACTTGACTGAACACCAATTACAGATTGGAAAAAAAAAAATGCCAAGGGAGAGGAGGGAGGATGAAACAAATTTATATTTTTTCCATCTCTTATTCATTCCTTTCCCTATCTGCCCTTGAAAATAAGATACTAGGTTCATGTTCTGAAGAAACATTTCTTTTCTTTTTTTATGCTCCTGCACCAAAGGCTCAGTTTGGCTCCCAGATAAGTGGCAGTTATCTAAAGACAAGGACAAAGCCTAAGGTTCAGTCTGGAGCTGCTGTGAAGCTTCATTAAACCCAAAATGAAAGGAGTCCAGTGTAAGGTGTGATGGCCTGGAAAGCCCTTAGGAGAGGAGATCTGAGGTTAGCTTTGGTGTATTGTACACAAGTGAAACTGCTTTTGCTTCCTTTTCTTCTCTACACTTAATTATGAAGTTGAGGGATGATAAAGCAACGAGTGGAAAAGAGGGAGGGAAAATCATTTGAACTCTAGGCTCAAATGCTACTTTCTTGATTCAGATATTACTAAGATGAGTCTGTAAAACTTCCGTGTCAGTGGAAATGTTTACTCTGCTTTTTTTCGGGCAGATTCCTACTACAATCAACAGGAGCAATCACTGCTTTTTTTTCTTCCTGCTCTTCGTTCAGCATGCAAGACAGTTAACGAAAAAACATACAAATGATAACAAGGGCCTCTTGAGACAGTGAGACCCTCTGGTGAAGGGTTGGATGAGAAGAAGTTGGGCTGGGCAATGCAGAGATGGTGAGGGGCCAAGGGAGCTGTCGGAAATGATACTGCCTAGGAGCTGGTGACATGATTCAAATGATAACTGAGCCTATGCTCTAGGTAATAATTGTAATTAGTGATGATAATAATAATGCAAATAAGGGTTAGTAATATTATTTCCTGTTGATATTACCTCAGCTTTGAGGAAACTTTGCTGTGACTCAGAAGAACCACTCTGCACAGTGCCATGGGACCTTAATTCACAGGGACGGAGACACTTTTACAAGCTGCAAAACTGAGGCACAGAAGTGAGATGCTTCTGTGAGATCACAGGAAGTAGATACAGAGCTGGGAAAGGCCCTGAATTAAGGTACTCTCTGTAAACCATTTTGAGGCAATAGAGGACATAGGAGGAAAAGAAGAAAACAACCTCCAAAGCTATTTCTTGTCAAAGGAGACCATTCACCCAGGTGATTACGCTAGCCCTGCCTGGGCCCTGCTGCTCAGGTTTCTTGGTCCTTCTGCTCTCGACAGCCACATGACATTGTCTGCCTCTCCCCATCGGGTGCCACGTTCCAGCTATAGACATTACGAAATCTCTCTCTTTCGGATCAAGCAGCCACTACCAGCTCACCACAGCATCTCCTGAAAACACGACACTTGCTTTCTTTCCTGTTTCTTTACTGTTATTTATCCCCATCCCAGGCTTTAAAAATACTGGGGTCAAATAGACAAGTAGGACAATTTGTACTAAGAGCACAAGAATATTTGTCAAAATACCAAAGTAGCAAGTAGCAACTAGGACATCTTGTGGTTTCATTAACCTTTACATTGTTGATCTAAATTATTACATAGCATTACATCCTCAGTTCTCCCAGTTAGAGACCTGTCTGGCAGCTGAAGTCACATGAATTCCCCAGGCTCCAATTTCAATCACTATTTTGTCATAGCTTTTATGCCAACATTTCAAATTCTGCATATGAAACTCTTAAAGTGAAGCAAACACAGTCGGTGATGACCGAATCTGAGGGTGAGGTTTCTGCGTATTCATTTGGCCCATCAGTCTTCAAAATTTCTATCGAGATGCAGTTCTGCAGAGGCAGTGGATGTGAGCAACACTGTATTTGTGTATGGTGTCTGAGGCAAAACAGAAACCCTGTGGAAAAATGCTCTCTTTAAACCACAGAAACAAACCCTGGGTTTCCTTAAAGGTCATCTTGGCTACAGAGCATACTGTTGAATTAAACAGCTGTTGATCAGTCACAGAAAGATGTCAAGAGATTTTTGGTCTCAATAATCCTTGGAATCAGTAGGGAACTGCTAGATGTTTAATCCCATCTCTCTGTACGCTAAACTGTTCAACCACTGGGGTTCCAGACGCCTCGCCAAATTCCCTACCAAATGCCACTAAGGATGAGCAAGCAAACAAAATCTTTTTATCAAAATGGAGCAGAGGGATGAGAAAGGTGCGAATGGCAAGGGAAAAGAACAGCTGAGATAGCAGGTAAACAAAGGTAAGCAAGTTAGATTATAAGGTTAAAAGCAAAAATAACCCTCATCAACCAGCATTTATTTGCCATACAAAATATTCTATAAATATTCATATTCTCTTCAGAGGGAGAAAACACCACAGATTTTTGAGCTCTCCTACACAGAAGGATCAGCTTGCAGAGTTACAGGCGAGCACAGACCTGAATACTGCGACACTGCAGAGATCTCAAAGCTCAGGCTCCTCTTCAGCAAGTTCATTGCTGAAAGGGAATGAAAAAGGAGCCCTAGTGAAAGCCATGGATTTGAGAGAAGAGGAAGCAGCACTGCTTTATTCAGAGACTGCAGCCCAGCAAAGCTCTTCAGCTCATACTTTAGGACCTCTGAACAGCGCCAATCAATCATGAATTTATTCAAATTGAGCAAGGAATCAAATACTTATAGATCACGGTCTAGAGATAAATTATATAACCATGAACTGAAATATTTCTTCCAGAGAGAGAAAACATATTAGTATCAATTATCTCTGTCACTGTCCACAGAAACATCTTGCAGAACACAAATCCTAATTTGGCAGGACTGATACAGTCAGAAAGCAAGCCCTGGACTCTTAAGAAACTTCATAAATTCACAAACCTCTACTTACAATACAGAAATGAACCCATCAATAAACTTTGCATCTCGTTGCCTGGCACATCCAGTTTTGGGCTAACCTCCCACAGGAGCCCATGAAGTTTCCCTAAATCCAGTTCAGGAATGACTTCAGAACATGCCCAAGTTCAAAGCCTGTCGCATCCCAGCATGTCTCATTACCTAAAACCACATGCTCTGAGCAGCAGCACGGAAGGCGCAAAGGTCCAGTCAGTTCCCTGCATATCAGAAACATGCACTTGACATAAACACTTTTTTTTTTTGAAACATTGCAGCAGTCTTTAGAAGATAGGGAGAAGTATCCTACCATGAAAATGCCTGGCATCAGTTTTCATCCCCAGTTCTGAGACTAAGACTTTGTGACATCTCTTTAATTTCTTTCTTTGGCAGCGATTTCAAAGGCTCACTGTTTTCCTTTGAGGCAGTCTCTATGTCCCTTCATCATTCCTTGAAAGAGTGAGGGAGACAGAGACCCTGAAAATAAAAATATCTACATGTGAAACAAACAGGTTCGAGACTTCTTTGCTGCTTGCGCACACCTGTAGTCTTGTTAGTGTTCATAAGAGATCCAGTGGCTGCAAGACTGCAATCTTCAGTGTATAAATAATGACATATATACGTATGTTATAATTAGATAACTATAATGTATATAATATGTATATGTTTATATGTGTATATAAAAACAACCTTTTTGGCAGCAATAACCTTCTCATGGCGTTAGTGGCACGCTGTCAAGGACCCTGCAGATTCTAGGGTTGTCTGCAGGCTTGAGGGGCAGCTGAACCATCAGCCGTCAGGACCGTGTAGCCGTGGGCGGCTTCCAGACAAACACAGCCCAGTAGCTGCCACACCACTGCAGTGAGCTTCATCCCTCTGCATCTCTCACTGACGGATCGTCATTGAGGGAGAAGTGAGTTTTATTCCCGCCACTGATACAAAGCTATTGATGCTTTCATTCACCACCACCACCCCCCATTCATCCATTCAGAGGAAAATACTACCTGGAAAGGCCAGCAAGGACTAGCTAATGTTAGTCTGTGAAGAAATATAATAGAAGTACAGCATTAGGCTGTTCCTGTGCAAAGAAGATATAGCTATTTTAAGTATCAACTAAAGCTGCTTATTCACAGGCTCCCTGTAAAATACGAGATGTCATAGATGAAATGCTTAGAACGGGTGTTTAAGGAAGACAGCACAACAAACATTTACATAATATTTAAATATTAATATTTGTAAATAATACCTGAACATCTGCTGGCTAGAACAAGGTCACTGACATGGAGATAACTCCTCAAGGGTCAAAACAAATGCCATTTATTTTAGGTTATGGAGGCTACTTTGAACTTCAGCAAACCAAAAATCTGTGTCATTAGCACTGGACCGAATAGCCTGTCTCTAATGGGCTGACAGCAGACAGGACAGCCATGCCTATTGGGCTGTTAATAACACAATTTATATAGCATTTGCTTGCTCGCTTGCTCTTTCCAGAGATATCTTTTCTTGAAAAACCTTTCACCTTCCTCTGATGTTCTTCCATTTCACCTTGCATGACCTGAGTCTCTTCTTTCTAGTAGTCACAACTGTGTTGTGCTGGTAGCTTTCTGACTGTCCTCTGCAGACAAGCAAAAGTCCCCATGGCCACCATAAATCACCTACTGACCCTGTCCTCATTTTAGCGTTTTCCATTACAAGTTCAGTGATGAAGCTGTAAGGTGGTGGTTCACCAAAAATTTTGAATGTTAACAGCTGTTCATTATTCCACCAAGCTTGGGAACCATCACATTTACAGAACTGGACTTCATTATAGTCTAATGTCACTCACAGTTTCCTTATGATATCTTTTTTTTTTTTTTTCCAGAGATGAGTTGCTCTTTTTCACTTGCAACATAACATTATGGGCCTGATGCAATACCATGAGGCTGGATTCTCAATTAGACCATGGTCCCTTAGCAGCACTCAGAGAGCAGAAAGGACCTTACGGCTGTGACCAAATACAATTACACCTGTCCCGTAGGCTCTTCTACTATTGTTCAGCAGTACAAAAACCTTTATGTCACATGCAAGTCAGACTACATCCGTTTCACTGGCATTTACCACAGTGAAAAACTGGAATAAATCACAGTGCCTAGCAAATCACAGTGACTGCGTGATGAATAATATTATAGAAGAAATATATGGATCACCTCGTAAGAAGCTTTAGTTTTCTTTCTTTTATATTCTTCCATCAAGCTCATCATCTGTCACTAAAAACATACTGCATATATAGCTGTGCAAGAATCTCTAAAATTCAAGCCATCTCCTTGCATGTAAGTTATGCTTTCCAAGGCTGGAAATTCTTGCCATGTTTTGTTCTTTATTGTATGCAGCTTTAGCACAACTTTGCGGATACTCCATCTCTGCTCTGGTCAGCTCTGCGAGATGAGGTTGTTCTGAACAAAAATTACAGAAATCCAATGTTTCCTTCACCAAAAGCCACCTTCTCATCAAAGCTATCAGGACATTTCTGAATTATATAAATTTTATAAATACTACTCCAAGCTTTTAGGCTCTAGCACTATTCTAATGCTTATAGCGTGGAAGATAGTATAGGAAAACAAGAACAGAAGGAGATTAAAATGCAGTTATATTAGAGCTGGAAGAGTAACTGTGCAACAAGTGTCTGCTTGGTGTGAACTGTGCACAAAGATCTTCTTCATGGACTCTGGGATACCAATAAAAATAGTAAATATTTGATCTATTTACAGAAGCATCGCACAGTGATAACAGTGGACGCCAAAACCTAAACTATCAGCACAACACATAACAAACGCCCTCAGCTTTCCCAGAAGCACAGGAATCCTGTCCCTGACACACATGCACCCAGGGAAAGACTCACTCTTGAGTCCCAGCTATTTCCTAGTAAGTTGAGGGAAGGAGCTCAAAGGAGAGATCCTCTCCCAGAGCAGTGCTCACAGCCCACCCGCCTCTACCCAAGGAGTCAGCAGGTCTTCTGACTGCAGTTGCGGTGGTTGTCCCAGGGAGAAAGCAGCGCTTCAATTCTGTCATCATCAGACATTTAGAGGTCGTGAGCCAAGCTCCAAAAACTAAGGTCGGCTTAAAAATCTAAAAACCCAACACACCACGCCAATCTTTTATGATTTGAGTTTCTAAGATTTATGAGGCACACATTTTGAGGATTTTCTCCACAACCAAAAAGACTAGAAACATTCCCTATCTGTATCTTTCTTACGGATTTTCTTTTTTTTTTCCTCCCCACAATGGAGGAGATCCTGCATAAACAAATAGCTCCGGGATCTGACATTAAAATAACTTTTAAAAGAAGATAAAGTGTCACAAGAGTCAAGGCAAAAACCATGAGAAGCACTGGCTTGGAAAGGTCAAATCACATTGCTCGTATCAGATCAAAATCCGTACTTTCAGCTCTGGCCAAAAAGCATACAACAGCCAGTTCTCATATGCCATTTGCTGCCATGAAATATCCTAGTTAAGCAGGTGGCTGCTGCAGTTTCTAACCTCAGAGTGAACCTGCAGAACCTGCTTAGATGAAGGATATGCTTCCCCAGCAGGCTGTGAATTGCGTCTCCTTGCCTCAGCAAGAGAAATCATCTTTCACTGCTTTTCGCTCCTGTCAGCACTGCAGAGGTAAACCAACTCCAGGAGAGCCTAAAATCCTGGTGTGACTCATCCAGTGTTGCCAGACCACTAGATGAGCTGCAGGCTCATTCATACATCTACATGACATCCCAAATGACTGACACTGATTTCTGCCTCCCAGAGGCAAAGTCTGATCCCCTTCCGCTTTCCAATCAGCAGAGTTTGCCATTGACTTCACTGGCAGCTGGCTCAGGAAAGGAGTTTTCCTTAGGCAACAGCTAGGAAAACCATTTACTGCTAAAACCAACTCCATTAAGCTGATATGACCAAGACAAATAGTAGTCCCATATTTGCACTCCCTCTCTGAGCTGGTTACTTTTTCTGCTTGTCCTATTCCCTTTAGCTTGCATTTAAAAACGATGCAGATGAACTATGGTTTGGGTGGCCACCCTCAGTGAGACAAGTTAGTGGTCACTGCTGGAAAAAGGCAACCGTTTGGGATTCTCCTCTTTCCTACTAGCGTATTTTGCAGGCTGTGCATGGTCCTGTCCACCTAGGGCCCACAACTGCACACAATGCATACTATGTCCATGTTATGGGCATGCAGGTATACCTGCAGGTTCTGAATACATCCCACTATGGGACTTTCAAATCTGGGCCTGTGTCTGAACTTTGCTTCTCCCTCTCTTTTGCTCCAGGAGTGCCACTGGAACAAGCACATTCACCTCCCCCACGAGAGTGGCGCACCAGAAATGATCTTCAGCACCGGAAGCACTGTCTTCTGAGGGGAAAGGAACAACTCTGGCATAGACACAAGACTTGTAATAAACAGTGAAAATGGTCATCAGAGGAAAATGTATTTGCAGCCAGATTACTATACAATAGTGCTTCCTATCTGAATGCAGGACAAGAATAAAGCAAAGAGAAAGTTACTGCTCCAGAAGCAGCCACAGGAGCACTCCACTTTCCCCTCTTTTAAAGCCTTGGAAAGGGAAGAAGAAAAAGACAGGGGATCTACAGAGATGGGGAACAGGGGAAACTCTGAGCTTGCAGCAGGACAGGACATTCACACAGAATTACGCAGAATCATGCAGAATCACGCAGAATGGTTTAGGTTGGAAGGGACCTCTGGAGATCATCTAGTCCAACCTCCCTGCTCAAGCAGGGCCCTCTAGAGCATATTGCCCAGGGTCACATCCAGACGGGTTTTGAACATCTCCAGCGAAGGAGACTCCACTACCTCTCTGGGCAACCTGGTCCAATGCTCTGTCACCCTCACAGTAAAGAAGTTTTTCCTCAGGTTCAGATGGAACTTCCTGTGGTTCAGTTTCTGCCCGTTGCCTCTTGTCCTGTCGGACAATTCCTAGTATTTAAGGACATATTTAGGGATCTTAGCAAAGAAATTACTCAACATAGCATGGTATCTACTTCTTATTCTTGTTCGGAAGGATGAATCATATTTAATTAGCGATCTATCTTCATGTGTGCTGAACCATCTATTTCTTATCCTCCTTCAGAAGACAATATATGATCTAGTAAGATAAGCCAATGATAAAGCACTGCTATGTTGAGCAAACCATGTAGGATGCCATGTGATTGCCAAAACTGGTGACAGAGCAGCGTGCCAATTAAGCAAAGCCAGACTGATTGGAGCAGATATCAAGCCAACACCTCACAGACCCAAGCTTTGCAGACAATACCCGCCCTACAAGATTTTATGTGATCAAAGACGTGAGACCTGCTTAAGAAGAACAGAAGATGGGAGAAAAGAAGCCTAAAAGGTCCGGTAAGGAAATCAAAACCAGTGGTGAGAAATGGGTCATCAAGCCAAAAAGAAGGCTGGCTGGACAATCCTGACGATGACCATCTCCTCCTGGAGCCAAGTGGATTTAGCCAGGTCAGTCAGAGAAGCCAATCCCATGACTCATCGGTCTTTTTGTTTTTGAAAGGTCATGTTCCTTCCCTAATCCACCCTGCAAAGTGATCCACCTAATAAGTTCTTTACTATGCAATTTGATCAAGTCAACTGAGAAGCTCCTTGCAACTTCACAACTGCAAGTGAACATTAAAACCTGCAGCCTGTCCTCCTTCTCAACCGAGTGAAATATTTACCATGAGGCTCACACCCAAGCTTTGGAGAATACTAGCAAAAAGGAAGCGACTTTAGCAACAGAAGGAATTGTACCTGTACGGAGTGCAGGTGATGAGGTGAGGATGAGGCCTGCTCTGAATGACCTCAAAGTATCTGCTGAAAACAGGCAAGTCCTTTCCGTTCCACTGGTGTAGGGAGGACTTATCTGGCCAGATGCACTTTTTAAAACAGATGAGCATAAAATTAACAGAACCATATTATTCTCACCTCCAAAAGCCGGCCTCATGGTGAAATCATGGTCATCAACTCTGAGGAGCTGCTCAGTCTTTCCTTTCCGAGTTTTGGTCAGGTCATGATTCTTCTTATAGATGTGACTGCAAAAGATAGCAATAGGATTGATCTGTTGCCTTCATACCCCAAGCAGCACGCTGAAGCTGATTTATGTCTTTGTTATTTCAGAGTCCCTGCTAAGATTTACAACATGAATGGTAGTTTTGAGAGAGCAGTCCCCATGCTGGGAACTGGGAGAGCAGCTAGCACTGCAGAACAGACCAGCGTGACAAGCCCTGAAGCCGATTCTCCACAGTGTTAATTTAGATGATGCTTTCCCTGCTGGCACTCTTGCAAGTTCAGCCTGGCTCCAAGGCAGACGCTCCACACTCTCTGCTTCAGACATTACAGTTCCCCGGAGAGGTGCTAGGACAAATAACCTCCTTATGGAAGGTATGGCTCCTTATGGAGGAGTCTGGATGCAGAGCACATAGGAAGCACTTTTTTCTGCAAATGCAATGGCCCAGAATAGGCAATAATAAAACATGCAGATTCTGAACCATAAACCCTGTTGTAACTTTGCCTGGTACCATGGTGATATCATGAAAAAGTTCACTCTTTCCAATGACAGTCATGCAATGTCATATGTTATTCTGAGAATATCTGCCCCGTACTCATCAATACCAGCCAAATATCATCTGTTTGTGTGGGCAGAGGGATAGCAACTTGTCTTTTAATTTTAAATAATGACAAAACTACCCATTGTCCTCCACAGCATTGGGAAAACACGGTTTTATCTAAAGAAGTCAGCAAGACCTGCAACCCTTCCCTTCACTGAACTTTAGGAAACAAAAGAAACTTTTTATTTGAAGATCATAGATTATATCAGCATATAGAGCAAGGATGACAACAAGCCCCTGAGAAAACTGCAAGAAAGTCACTAAAATGGCAGACAAACAGATACCGCGTACACTTTCAGAAGAAAAGCTGGATCAGTATCCCCGCTGTTCCCCAGTGGTGCAGGAAGGAGGATGAGAACCATTAAGATTCCTCAACCCCTTTGCTTTGGACTTAAGATCTGATAAAGTTCTAAATATTTCTGACAAATGGCTAATTGCAGAAACTTAATAAAAATAACAATAGTAAATAAAGAAGACAAGATGCAGAAGGGTTAAGATCTATTTGCTTGTGTGGGAGGAAGGTTACCGGCTAGTAAAGAAAAAGATCTCTGAAGAAAAATAAGTGGACTGCTCTAATAGGTACAAAAATGAGAGTAAATTAGGTGGAAACATCTCTGCTGAAAACTCACAGTGTACAAAACAATCACCACACTTAGAAGTGTGTGTGCCAGCCCAACCTTGCGTGCAGCACTACTCACAGGAACAGCCTCACTGAAATCAAAAGAATCAAGCCCACGTGGACAAGCTGGGCAGCATGAAGGCTAATTGAACTGCATGCCTGTAAGTAAGAGCAAAATTTGGTCATTGTTTCCACCTGGCCAGCTGCACGCCCTGTTGCACAAATATAAAACACTGCAACTGTCCAACAACAGGAGTAAGAGACCTCTATAGTCAGGGACCATTTCCTGCAGAAATGCAAACTGATTTCAGTGCTGGGCCCCAAAGTTACTCAGCTAAACCGACTGTATGAAAACGTTACTAAAATTCATTTCTCCAGTCCTCTCATGCAATTCTCTCTTGCTTTGCATGTCGAGTGCTTCTTTAAGTCCTCTCTCCTCTCTGAAGGGCTCCTCCAGTGAGCTTGTGCATAAGTTTCCCATAGCCCCCTCAGAAGCACCCCAACCTAATAAGGCTACTGTACAAACACTCTCCATCCTATATAGGGAACCACATCTTTCCTCTTCTCTCCTCCCTGAAAGTGCAGAACACAGGGAAGGCCATGGAGGTGCTTAAGGGTCATTAAAATGCAAAGCAGAAAGAGTATGAGCAAAGGGAGCATAAACTGCAGATCAGGAAAATATTTCCTCTCAGAAGATTCAATTCAGAAGAGCAACAAGAAAATTAAGGGGCACTGATAACAGTTGATAATACTGATAACCTATTCACTTTAAAAAGGAGACGAAAAAGAAGCAACAGAATAAAAATCAGGTCAAAAACCATAACAAAAGTAAAATAGAATGGAGGAGATGGTTCAGGAACATCTTACTTGACATCCCAGAAACAATCCACCCCTAGAGTCAAGGGCTCTAAAAACGTCAGAAAAGGATTTGGCATTTCTGTGATTTATATTAAACGGGTGTTCTGAAGGAATATAAATCCTTGTGCTCCAGGGCACATGTCACATAGGAAGGTCTGGATTTCTCTCACCCAACTTTGGGCTCCTATTTGAATCAGGACCTAGGAGTCGTTCTCTCTCCCAGCTAGCTGTAAAGGAGAACCAGCTAGAGCAAGTGCACTTCCAACTCAGGTTCATTAAAAGTTGCCTAAAAGTAGGGGGATAAACCCAAGCATAGCACTTAACAGGAATGGTTTGGAAAAAAGTTCAGCTCATAAGGGCTAGCTGCAGAGGGAGTTGGTTGTATTTCCTCTTTGCAAGTTAGGGCTGGAGACACCGTTTCACTTGACAGTCTGTAGTATGGCCTCTGACTCTGAAAAACTGGAGACGGAGAAAAATGATCTTATTGAGTCTACTTGACTTTAATTAGTGGAAGACCTGAGTACCAGTGAAACACTTTTCAGTGAAATCTCTCTACTCAAAGAATTAAAAAAAAAAAAAAAAGCAACAATCCAAGAAAACATTGGATTTTAGGCTATATGAGGAGTAGTATGGAAAACCCCAACAATATAACAATGCCATCCTGTAAATCAGTGGTACAACCTCACTGAAATAGCAGTTCATTTAAAAACACCTAACAGCAGACAGCACACAGGAGAGACGCTAAGTACAATTATGTGCCTTGCAAAAGCAAAAACAGGATCGCACACCTTGTCGCTGTGAAATCAGTGCAAGCTGCATCTGTGTTAAAAGCAGCAAAAATAAGCCAGTGTATTTAACTGCAAAGGTACAGCACTGTGACGATGCTTAGCTTTCCAGTATAAAAAGGCTGCTTGGGCAGTGAACACTGCAAAGAGCCAAATGACGCCAACATATCTGGCTATGGGAGATAACTGGTCTAGCGAAGGGAGCCAGAAGCCACTGTTATTTTGAATACAGAGCCAGGAGGAACTGTTATTTACGATACGACGGTGAATATATGCAGGCTGGCGAGGAAGAAGGGTCTATGCTCTAACATCTCACAGTCTAAACAGACAACTATGCAGCTAGAGCACAGTCAGAAGGAGTAAAAATTGAACCTCCTGACTTTGCCAATGCCCTTAAGCAAGAGACTTCACCTCGCAGTTTCCTGGCTGGACAAGAAGCAGCCGAGACAGCACACACAACAAGTAAGATTCAGTCCGCTTTGATTCCACCACAAGTCTCAAGGGCCAAGTCCTCCTGGACTATCCATCTGGACAAAATTTCTGTTTCAAAAGCACAGTGTTTTTCCTGGTTGAAGCATGAGGCTTCACACAACTGTGAGGAGATTAAAAGGCAGAGGCAGACTCAAATGCAGACAGGCAAAAACCACTGGAATCGCAGTATTCCAGCCAAGGAGACAAGCAAATAGGGCTGGATGCCTCCCGAGCCCTCCCTTCTAGCACAACTTACACAAAGCAATAAACATTACCAGAAGCGTCATTTTTTTACAGTTTTACTTTTTCTAGACAGAAGTTTTGTCCAGATGGATAGTCCAGGAGGACTGCCAGCATTTGTTTATGGTTCCTGATCTGTAGTCACCACAGAGCTACTGAAGAGTACCCCAAACTCTTTCAATTCCACAAGGTTGGTTATGCCAAGAGCGCTTACTTGGCACTTACAGAAAGGCTGATGCTTCAAGGAAGCTAGAAACACACACACACTGTACAGTTAATACTACACATGACAAATCTGCCGTGCTCCGGCAACGGTACCTTAGAGTGCGTACAGTGCTGTCTCTGGAAAATCCAGGTTAGCAACATGGGAGCGCTGACCATGGCCCATATCCTACATGCGCCCTTGCACCTTTACATACTTCGCAGTCCCCTTCAGCACCAACGCCTGCACGTCCTGTCAGGAAATTTATTCACAGTTGTGCATGTAAGACCAGGGCCCCATGTCCCCTGCCCAACAGTCACATCAGTGACTCTGACAGCAGTTCTTCTTTTGCAGTTCATTTATCACTCGGTTTCTCAAAAACAGAATGAAATGCAAAATATTTAATCAACAATTCTTCTCTGTTAGGTATGAGCCCTTGTTTTACCTTCACGGAGGAACAAACGGATGGTTTTGTGCAGCATTCATCAGGCTTGTACGTCAACGAGAACGCACTCAACTTCACACAAATAGGTGTCATTAAATCCCTTCACGCAGTTTTGTAATGCAATGACAGACTGTACCATTGGAAAATGTAAAAAATACCATCAAAGGAGCTGTTACTCTGTGACCACATATCAATTTTCTACACAGTGCCTGGGCCCTTCAGTGTATAAAGTGAAGCTTCTCTAGGCAGTGATGATGGCAAATGTTATGTAGAGACAGTTGCTCCTATAAATCATGCCTCATTTTCTGGAAAAAGAGGTGGATTGTGAATGAGGTGGTGACTGCAGGAGTAAGGAAAAATAAAAACACAAAACAACTACTCATTAAGCAATCATTATCCATTTAGCTTGCTGAACAAGGCACCATTCTCACAGGAAAAAACAATATATTACAGAGTTCCAGATTAACCTAGAACAAAGGGAGTTAATTATGGATGCACAGGCAACCCTTCAACTGGCATTTCTTAATTTGTGTTCCTAACCTCACAGCTCTAATCTTGCTTTAGCATATTCTTTATCTGTTAAGGCACAGGCCCAACAACTCTGTGCACACTTAACAGACTCTTGACACCTTAGAAACCTCAGAGCCTGAAGGACCTCCATAAAAGCTCCTAGAGACCCTTGCATAAGAACCTCTATAAAACGTTCAAGTAGCGAACTACAGAACACAAGAAGCTCTGCACTTACACAACCCAAGCTAGCTTCTTCAAAATAATATAAAGATCTTTAGGCTAGGTTGATGTATCGCCTTAAAAGAAACAAAATATCAAATTCACTTCTCAAATGTAGAATTCCACAGATAGGAATACATTTTCTTGGCAAATACATTTACTGCAACATAAATTTACTATATTTTTACGCTAAGTCAACAAGAGAAATACTAAGCAGAAAGTGCGACACAATTATTAAAAGACATTTGTTTTTATTTTTCTGTATATGATTAGAAAGCCAACACAGGAACTTGTTTTCATTTGCTTTTACTAGAACAGTTCACTATTCATTGTTGGTTTAGCGATAATCAGTTTTTCGATAAAAAGACAAAACTGGAAATTTAAAATATTAATGTCACTGCTCAATATGCTTTATTTATAATATTATGGAATTCTCTATAATTTACATGTCATTTACATTTGATATTTCCAAATACTTTTATATACTTTTAAATACATGTATTTGCTGTATAGGAAGAAACAAATGTAAACAGACAACAGCCCATGCTCTTGATTTATTTTTGATATTTAGATAAATATGTGTAGATAAATATGAAATAATTTCCTTATATTTCAGACATGTGATACTTTAGGCTTTACCTGGCTGGAGAACTGTTTATTAAACTCATTATATGTCATTCCTTATAGTAAATTAACTTATACAAGCAATTATAGCAATGTTTTAACTTCCACTCTTTCACAGCTTCCCCCCAAAAATGGCATTATAGAAGTTGTCCAATATCTTGCAATATTTAAATAAAGTAAAAAATACTCTAATACCACTAATGCAGAGAATAGCACTACTTTTGGAAAAAGACATGTTCAGAAGAAAGATTTATACTGTTCTGTCCCTTCAAAGTAGAATATTTCTACTACACATAAATTGTTTGCAAGAAAGTGCTACTCCTGAATCTTTTATATGTAACAGAACATAGACTTGGGAAATTTTTTAGAATTCAAGATTTCATTCAATAATGCAGAGTCTGCTGAAGTCAGTAGCAAAACTTCACTTGGCTTTACTATTTCAGGATCAGGCCCTAGCTGTTTCAGCTTCATGTCACAATATTTCTTTATAAAACAGGCAAGCAACAACACTCCCCACGGATTAAAAAAGCATTCAGAGTGTTACGCCAAACAAAACAGAGTAAATAAAAAAGATGAAGGTTTACCGCCAGAGTGAAGCCATTTAATAAGATGGATTAACCCAATTTTATTTTTCAGCCCTTCAAAAAACAACCTTATGAGATATAATTGTCACTGGATGACATAACCATACAGGAAAGGATAACATACTGTGACTGTCTGACAGGCTTTGAAGATTATCTTTTCTAATGCAAACCTTGCAAATCTTAGTAACAGTAAATCTAATAAACGTTACTAAATCTAATAAACTTTACTAAGACATTTAACTCTTTGCTTGAGTTTATTAAATATAAAATTAAAATAAAATTAAAAATTCCAGATAATTTTTCAATTTTTCAAAACATAATTTCAATTTTTCAAAATATGATTTCAAAAACCCCGGGTAACTGCCTAGGTTAACTTTCTGTGTTATTAATACCACGCATGCTAGCCAACCTCTCCACTCGCAAATTGTTAGAAAGTAACATGGGTTTCCAAGTGAATATAGGTAGCCTAGACATTTCAACTACCAGAGTAAATAGAATAATTGCTTGAAATACTTACTTGGTTTGATACTGGCACAATATGCAGATATCAACATACCTATTCAGTGTGTGTAACTTAAAGAGTTCTCTCTGTAGTTATACTATTCATGTGTATGTCTAAGAATATTTTTTATCGTGATCCATGCTGAAGTGGTCAAGTTATCTGCTAAAAACTGCCCTATTAACTGTATCCATTTACAGTTAAAGCTCAATACAGTACCAGAGGCTGCCTAAAATTATTTAGAAATCATCATCTACAACGCTGTTCTCACCTACAACTAAAATGAATTTTCTATACACAAACACGCTGACAGTGCAGATTTTGAGGTCTGCATAATGAAGAACTTGTTTTTAACAACCCTTACCTTGCCTTCTGCACTTCCAACTGGCTTGTCCACCTCCTTCTTCTGTGCTTTCTGCTTTCCACAAGAAGAACCAAACAAAAGATTAATAAAAAGAGTTTTGCAAAATAAGGCATCTCGCAGGAAACAGCAGTTAGACACTCTGCACTCCAGACACCGCCTGTAGTAGAAGTCCCCCCTGGTTTAAACATTGAATCAACTCTAATTCCAGAGTTGTGTGTTTGTCAGTGATCATCGGTACAAATGCTGCTTTTCTGATTTAATATTTCAGACAGGCTTTCAAGGGCTTCTCACTCAAAGCTTTCCCCTGATCATCGCTTAATGATTGGCCATTACCCATGAAGTTTGCCTCGCCAAACGTTTCCACTGGGTCCTAAAGGATATTTACTAAAGCCATTATATAAAAACTGCAATTCTGCATGCCAGCTTTTTGCTCAATCCTCTAATCTCAGGACAGTGCTATCCTTCTGCCAGACTGCATAAAACCATGCTGTCCCTTTTCATTAGGCTTTCCAGATTTTCTGTTCATTATCATGGCATCTTTTTCAAGTAGAAGACTGCCTGTGCTGTCACATTTCAGATATGTATATTTTACAGTGACATGTATTTTTGGTGGTCTTATGGCAGCGGACATTTTATTTTCCAGTTTAGTCAGTCCGGCTCTTTATGTTGTGGAAGACAAAACATGAGCTAATTCCTCTGAAAATGATTTTTTTTATTCACTGTTAATTTTTAAAGGGAAATTAAAACACAGTAATCCCCAAAACACCCAGACATGCAATAGACTCTCCACATTAATCAACAGTCACCATTAATATTCACTTTTTCAAAGAGATCTTTGCAAAATCAGGCATTTTAACTTTTATAAGACTTTGAAGTAAGAATGAAAAGCTAAAAAAAAACAGCTTTTGTTTTTAAATCACAATGAAGAGCTTGTTTTCAGGGACCGTTCACCTTATTTTTAACAGGACATTCAAAGGGCAATCTAGACTGCCTCTCTGCATAGGACTTAATTGCGTTAGTAATAAGAAGTGTGCTGGACAGATATGCAAACAAAACTCTGACGTGCACAGCAATGAGCGCCTAGGAACACACAAGCACATTCAGAGCAAAACTTTGAGAGGAGCAAGCAGGTCGAAGCCCAGCAAAACTGCCTTTGGGATCAGACCTCTTTCAGAACTCTCTGCTGTGGGCCCAGGTTTGCAATGCTTGACTAGAATGGGTATTCAAACAGCATACCAACTAGGAAAAATAGCACTTTTATTTTAGAGACTATGGGACCTGGAGAATTTTTAAATATTTCCAACAAAATAAACATACAAATTAGGAAAACATACATCACTGAATAGAGGACACCAAACTGTTCTGCAGCGGAATGTGTAAGTAATTGGTGAATTACCTGAACAGGCTATATACTTTTGCCTAAATTGTTTAAGAAAATATTCAGTGTTTTGATGTTTGTTCCATTATACCTGCAAATGGGAAGACTATCAACAATCCACAAGTGCTTAAAAAAAAAAAAAATTTTTTTTTAAAGTTTCCAAACACACTTAGGGTCCCCTTTAGACACATGATGGGCTTCATTTATTTCTAAAAGTTGTTATAGCTACTTTAATGTTTCCAAACATTCTAATATATACTGTATTCAATAAAATTTAGGAAAGTTGTAATTAGCTTAATAAATATTTGCTGAGAAACAGGATGAGAATCTAGCTTAAGTCCCTACTATCATATGTGACAATAACAAAATGAAAATTAGCTAAATTCCATTGTCTTTTAAATAAACATGTTAAAGTACATTGAAATCAGAACAATAATACAAGAGGAAAATTATGCCATGGGTTCCTTGCTTCTACTTCACTGCAGCACTTGAAAAAAATTCACATACAAACCCTCTTGAAGACCTTAAAACTTCGGGTCTATTGCGTGCATATGACTTCACAGCATTCAAGAACACGTCACCAGTTATTCAGTTTTATAAGCCAATAATACAGAAAGCCTCTGTGTCCAATATTGATTTTAGATTAAAAAAAAAAAAAAAGATTCAAACCAAACAAAAACACATGTGATACTTGAAACATAACTGAAGACTGTCTTGAAACTGTTTATTACTGCCAAGGCTTCAATAAATATTTCTCTCAAGTATGTTCATATATATGAGAGTTTAAGTATGATAAGATTTAAATTTGCTTTCGTAAATAAACCCAAATATGAAATACTCCGTTTAATGCATTATGTATATTTCTCATATAATTACGAGACAATAGATCTGGCTAAATAATTATATTACATATTTATAACTATTGCAAGAATAGACATGTTTTATATAATCTTCAAATTTAAAAAAAGCAAGATATACAATCGACAGTATTAGAAGAAGATATTCAAATCTTGCAAAAGATTATATAATCTTACTTCCAAAAAATTTAAAAACAAAATAACGCAACTAGTTTTCTGGCCCCTTCTTTGCTCCACTACCCCTTTCCCCCTTTCAGACACAGAAAGCAGATTCTCGATCAACTGGTATGTGTTTCCCCCCCACCAAGAAATGTGTCATGGTAAATAAAAGTGGTTACAAAACATTATTCCCCGTAAATTATGAGCTCACTGAACATAAACACACAATAGTGTTTCATTTTAAAATCCCTTCTCCAATGTTAAATCTTGCACTAACTCAGATGGGGTCATTATTTGCCTTCATGTTCCATAAAAAGTGAGCCTTCATGTTCCATAAAAAGTGAGTCAACCACTTTAAATTGTCTTTTTCTAGTTAATAAATTACTCACACATTGAGACCTTTCCCACATGCCTAAACTTTACCATTGCACTGCATTGTTTCTCCAGCTATCCAGTGGGCACTCAATTAACACTTGTAAGAAAAGCAAAGTTGGACATTTAAGTGTAACAAGTAATGTATCTGTAGGTACATTAACATTCATAAGGACTTAAGTGTAAATATAAAAAGTAATCTTTGTAAACAGTTCTCATATCATACCCAAAACATTGTTCAACGAAGCATTCAAGTCACAGCTCTTAAGACAGAAACAACCTTATAACTCAAATATATACTCATTAGCCAAATATATTCTTCTAAATATAAGAGCTGCCAATGCAAAAGTCAGAAGGACGATCAAAACAGTTGATCCAGTGTGGTTCATGTTGACCCTTGGTTGCTGGACCCGATTAAAGTCAGTTGAAGACGGAGCCCTTCTCTGACTCTGCTGCTGGGCACGGCGCTGCCGAGGACTCATAGAGGTATTACTGGACACAGGAGGAGTATGCTCTTGACTAGATGTTGCACTGCTGTTTGGACTTTCAGCCTAAAAAAGAAGCATGAATACTTGTGAGGAAAGACAGCGTATAGAACTAACAATGTGTATCCCACATAAATCGTGAGAACTAAAATGTACTCTTTAGGTAGTTTTAATTACTTGAAAAGCTGAAGACAAACATGTCACCAGTAGTTATGAGATCCTATTATAGGCATCATTTTTGTCCTTGTACTATCTTAAAAAGAAGTCTACTTAAACCTGCAAATTAGCAGTTCTATGGAGAAGAAAAACATTCCTGAAAAAAAATGAAGAAAGTTTGTCAAACAATGTTTGAAATTTAGATTACTTGAAATATCCTGACTTGAAACTGTCTTTGTTTAGGATTTGCTTAACTCCTTGCAGTTCAATAAAAGCTTTAATAATCCTTCAGACAGTTAAGTCTCTGAGGATTTGTAATGTCACCTATATCAAGGGGGAAATAACTGGAGGAGAGCAAGAAAGGGAAGAGAAGAGTCCAGAGAGTTATAATTCAGCAGTGTTCCAGTGCTTCCTGTGGTTAGCTGGGTCCAAAATTCTGTTTTCATTGCCATCTCCAACACTGAAACAAATAAAACTAAACACTTCCAAATGGTTCCAGAATGAATTACTGAGCACTGTACCTATATATGCACACATCTATTGCCCTCTACTGGTCAAAAGTTGGTCTACCATTATGTGCAGTAAAAAAATAGACACGTATGTGGGCAACTGATGTTCAGCTCTGGAGAGTAAAGAAAATCATCTTCCAGTTTCTGATGTTGTAGCTATGGGTTCTAATAGCCCATTAGCCTAATCCAGCTTGCAATGTTAAAAGGGTCAAACTTGCAATGTTTTAGTATTAAAAATAATGACATAGCACAGTTGTTGGAGTTAAAACAAACATTTCAAAAAGGTTCAATTTTGAAGTGTTCAGAGAAAAAAGGCAGCTCGGGTAAAAAGAAAAGTTGCTTCTTCACAGTTGTATTCTCCCATCTCAGCCCAACGCGCAGAAACAGTCCCACATAAAACCATCTGCAAGTATTTCCAGAGTTAGAAGTCTTAAAAAAAAAAAAAAAAATCCTGATCATCATTACAGCAGGTAAAACTGAGGTTTAGGACACTATTTTTTTCTCCCAACAAAAGCCTCTTTAACAGACACAATATCCGCAACCCTGAACACTGGTCTGGTGTGTCAGCTATGACACTCAAGAAAGATGCAAAAGAAAAGAGAACTAACAGCCAGACGCTCTGTGTCCAGTGATATTCTCTCCACGTTATGCAGAGGAAAACGTCCTCAACTGTGTATGAAATCTGACGATCCACAAGACAGCAGTACCAAGTCCTGTGACTCTCTGGCCACATATTTTGCAAGCTCCAAACGTTTACCTTGTCAGTGATCTAACTAGCTCAGAGAAGAGATCTTCCATTCTTACCTAATCTCCAGTACTATTTCCCACTGTTTATTACGAATAACAGCAATGAGGTACTGATGTAATTACTTGCATTATTTGACAACTTGCCTGTTTACTTAGGTTTCCTGCCCAAGCAAGCAAGCTCCTTGGGCAGCTTCAGAGAAATGGATGTTTAAATAGACATATTTCCATTTTGGGTTTCATCAGCAGAGAGAGCCAAGAACGCCACTAGCAGCTGCCATGATTTCTATTACACCACAGAAGAAAGTCATTCAGCTTTGTACTGAACCCACCTGAAAGCTCCTAAAATAGAAATTCTCATTGATCCTTGATTTGCTATGGGGCAAATGGCCTCTTGCCAAGGAAAAGAAAGACTTTAGAGAAGTTGGACCTTTGAGAATGATGCTGATCGATTCATTTTCACTCCCAACTTTCAGAACGGAGATGGAGAGAAGTAAATCCAGGAAGTGAAACCTGCATTCTCAGCAAGGGCAAAGAGTTAGCTCAAAAAAGTAGCTCAAAAAATAAGAAGTCTAGAAACTTTCCTGATTCTTCATAATAATTACCGAAAATAATGAACAGTGGATGCCACATTGCTGGGTTTCTTCTTAAAATTGCAAATTTCATATTTAAAAATAAAACAGAAAGACCCTGTTCTGAATGAGACGAGGTGCTACACACCGGCATGAGCTGAGCTGTAATTCCAGACACACCTCGCTGACAACTGCAATGCTATAAATCAGCTTTGGAAGGAAAAATGATATAGGTGGATCACTGTAGCAGAGGATAGACTGCTCCATCCAACGCTGAACTAGTCCACTTCCTTGGGACTCCCAGCACAAGCAACATCCACTCAATATTAAAGGACATGCAGGAGCAGGTTAGATCAGAAAGGGAGTGATCATTGCTCGACACAAAACTTGGGAATAGATGCTAGTGCATCTTAAATAATATATATATATATTTGCAGATTACAAATTTTTTGCTTGAAAATTTAATTATCAAATAAGAATCTCATAAATGGCAGATGAGCTGCATTACAAATCAAATATCCCTATCCCCTTGTCTTCACTTACGGCGAGTTTTTAAATGTTCTTCCTATGCAAGAATGTCAAGATTTTTAGACTTTCTAACACAATACCTCATATTACACATTTTCACTCTGATTTTAAGTCACTTTCCTGCCAAACTACACCTGTAATGAAACTGGGGGGATGGGGACTATAAAATGCTGAAAACAAAGTTAAGTAAGAGCACAACATTGTAACCTCCTTTATCCTTTCATCTTTACACTCAGTGAATATTCACCACATGTACCAGATTATTTCTGAAGCTGCTGAAACTTGTTAGGACTGACAGAAAAATTTTGCTCCGAGGACATCCAAGCTTGGTAAGTATGGCTAGTTTAGTAAAATGTACATATATTAGATTTTATGAAGGTTTCTGTCATGTAAGAAAATGCAAGTAAGGAAATCTACACTGTGTTCAGTCTGTTGAAGAACAGTAGCATTCACTGCACCGTTTAGATCTCCAGATCATTATTTTAAGTTTTATCAGATTCTGGAAATACAATATATCTTGGAAGGGGATGTTTTTAAAAAATAGAAAAACTCTAGCAACTCAGAACCATATAAATCCTCTGGGTTCCTGAAGCCTTTGTCTTTCAGTTATACTCATGATCTCTGGAAGATATAGAAATAGGAAGAGACAGAGATTTGTTAAATATTAGTTTGTGCATCTAGCTCCCAAATGAAGAACAACTAGAGCCTGACATGGCATTGCTTAAAAGCTAACAGGAAAAATGTTTATTTTTTAATGAACCAATGATAACGTTGAGCAAGTACCCCTAATTACCAAAACTCATTTAAAACTATTGCTCCAGCATTAGGAAATTTAAGACGCTTAAGACACTTATCTTAATAGTGATAAAAGAAGGAAACATTTTTAAACAATAGATCCACCTTTCAGTACATAAGACTAAAAACGACAGCTTCTGTAAATCCTCATGTATCAGAACATGTCTCATTTTCTCACAGGAAACTCCCTCTCATTAGTTCAAGGTTAGTTGATTTCAGTGACACTATTTATTTCCTTACTCTTCATTATACCACTTAATCTGTCTGCTACAGTAGTACTAGACACTACTATAGTATTCTGGTTAATAATAGGTGTACTATGATTTAGTATTTTGCCAAATTGTCAATAAAAAGCTCTAACAACAGTTTTTAACCTGACACTTTTTAACTCTTGTCAAATACCAATTGTATTCATTGACCATAAGGCGGGACTCCATTCCACTTCAAGATACTAAATGTAGGTTGCTACAAGTGTGGTAAGAGTTTAGACTCCCCATTATAGTCCACGGGGATCCAGCCACTACCATCAGTGGGGCAGAATGAGCAATGCAGCTGAGCAGCCTCTACTTCTCAGTGAGCTGCTGCACTGCTCCCTACACTCCACTGACTAGATTCCCATGGACTATGACGAGAGCTTTGGAATCTACTACACTGGTAGTCACCTGCACTTTGGTGACCTAATCTAGAGCTGAGTCCAACCTGAGTAGCTATGATATATTCACTCACAATATTCTTTTGCTCCAATGCAGAAGAATTTCATTTTCTTAACGCTAATAATATTTACTTTTATCAAGTCAGCTTCCAGCAGTACTTCACTTGCAATTAGAATATTCAAGCACAAATGATGTACCGTTACTTTGCCCTGAGCAGATACTATCAACTACTATAAATTAAAAAAAATGCTGTATGTACCTGTTCTGGAGTAGGCTAGTCAGAGTTTTCCTTTCATAAGCCTATTCCACTTTGCCTCCTGACTCCTTCAGAAGTACTGGGTTGCATGATGCCTTAGGAAGCCTAGTGTCTTAGCCTTAATAATTCTGAGGGTCTGCTATCTGCAGCTTTGTCACCCTTCACCCAAGTTGCGGTGGCAGTGTTTTTCAGAGTCTCCATGACAGCATTTTTGCTTCTATTGTTCTCATGTTGTTGTTCTGGAATTGTTGTTCTCATGGTCTTGCAGATCTCAATACCGCTGTTACGACAAGTTCTCACGGGAAGCAACTTCCACTGGTGTGAGAATCGTCCCTCTTGCCTCTCTTCTCAAACAATAGAGGCAACACACACACACCCACATGCGCACACATCAATTACACCATATAATCAACATGGTGTAAGCACACTACACCGTATTTCACATGCAAAAACTCTGTAAAAGAAATACTAAACAACACAACAGTTCACACTAGGGTAGTGTTGCTGTCAATATTACAATTGTCATTACTAAAACAGAACCTGATACAGCAAATTGAGTTTTAAAATCTAAAAAAAAGATATGCTGAACAGAGAACTATTATAATCATGAGTTTCTGTGCTTCTTTACTAAAGTTAGGTCTATAACACTTTCTTCTAAGTGAAAGCTCACAAAAGAGAAACTTAATTTAAAATATTCGTCTGTTGATGGAACAAGAAAGTCTTTCTTCATATAGAAGGTCCTGCCTGCACGAGTGAACTCAAAGCTATGTCAAGCTAGAGACCCATTTTAGTGCGCTCTTCCAAATAGGAATTTAGTTAAACCCATCCCTGAAGGAGCATCACTGTACTCATAATTGTCTTGCATTAAGTCACTGCAAAAAAACCCTGTCCTTTCAAAAGCTTAAGGTAAAAATCACAGAATTTACAATTATTCCTGAAAAAAACAAACTTATCTGCAAAGAAGTAGTCTGTAGGAAAGTTTTTTTTTCCTCTAGAGTGAAAGGTAGTCTAAAGATTCTCATCTCTTCATCTACAACTAGAACCTTTCCTTAGCATCTATTTATCATTACTTTTTTAATGAAGACTGGTTACAGCTGGTCCAAGGGCAGAAAAAGATAATACTACACAGGCAATGCTCCGTTCTCTCTGTAAGATTACTACTATTTGATGCCTCTGAATTGTGCAGCAGGACAAAGTCCTATGACTTCAGAGTGAGGCACATTAAATCTACTATCCCAAAATGAATTATGCAAGCTAATACAAGGATTCAGCATTAGTTCAGCCTTGTTCTGATTATTCCTCAAGTGCTGTGAATTTCAAGTTCACAATAGCAAATTTTCTATAATAATTTTTAATTAAACATTTGTTTCTATAGTAAGTGGCAAACATTTTACCCAAAAAGGGAGAAAAATAGCTTTGATATTGACCATATCTAATGTTTACAATTGCCGAATTAAGTCTTCACACAGCAATAACACAGCAAATTCTTTTAGACTTAAATAATTTTACATGTGTAGGTAGTCCAGCTGAGTAGGAAGGAAACAAGGTTTGCATGGACACTCTTATGCCTGCCAGGTGAGGAACGGAGGCCTTGATCTGCTACTTTTAGAAGATTTCTGCTAGCTTTAGCATGAATAAGAATGTAAAAGTAGCAAGCTCAAATTCTTTAAAATAGTCTTTCACACCACACATCTTGTTCTTCCACTGTGTTTCTGTAAGCTTTCAATCCCCAATGGCTGCAGAAAATTCCCAGCTCCCAAAGTTTGGCAGTTTGGAAACACAGGTATTTTTTTCGAATTCAAAATAACAATGGTGACAGAGGGTGACATTCTGATCCCTTAAAATATTAATCCACTTTTCATAGTTACAGTTTATCACATAAAAATGTTTATGTACATTTATATAATGTTTAAAGCTTTCATTTCATTTGAGGCCACTCTTCTAAAAATCCAGTTAACCATCACTTATAAAATCAGCATAACTGATTCTTGGAAATGGGGTAATTAAAATCAATCTTTCATGAAGTGTCTCTTTTTGCACAATAAAATGCTACCAGTGCCTTGGTATTTTGGCTATTTCTACTATAATAGCCAGGATTTGTAATGAGAAAAAGAGAATAAAATAAAATGATTTGTTAAATCCTAAACAATCTGGAAAAACCTTATTGTGGGGAAAAAAAGTATGCTATTAGCATGTTCATATTTCTACATAGCTTGAGAATATGTGGCAAACATGCAACAGATGGTCTGACAATATTTGACACGTTTTAGTTTTTTTTTAACCAATCTGCAGCCTCATCCTTTCTAAAAAACACAGCTTATCTGGGATTTGTCTACAATTTATCAGCGAATTTAGATTGCATTTGCAGGCACAATAGCAGCTGCCTTGGCCCAATACCATGCCTCGGTCACTTCCGAAGTTATTATGTAAGCCTATACCTAGCAGTATTAAAATGCAAATGTCATATCACTTATTTAATGATTTGTTTATTTAAAAGGTTATGAAAACAAGAAAATATTCTTTATTAATATTTAAAAGCTACAAATTTCCACAGAAACATTATTTTGCTTATGGCTAAGAATTCTATTGCAAGAACCTGTGATATACTACGTAGATAGTAAGTTGTAGTACTCAGACACCAAAATATTTGTATGAATTTGTAACCAACGCATTAAAGGAATTACTCAGAATAGGAGTTATAAGAAAGTTATTTAAAGTCTGTTACTAAGGGACGGAAGCGAAAGTGAAGAGATTGCTTTCTAAAAAACACACTATTTGCCAAAGTTTACATGAAAAGATTTTGTATAAAAATATGCACAAATACTAGAAGAAATATATGGACTGCACACTCTTAATGAAGCTTCCTATCAGCTTAATAGTACAGATTTCATATTCAGACCATGCATGTACTTGCATCTGATAAAACTCGAACACAGACCATACCATCGTACTTGCTGGATCCTGGAATGCTCTAGCTACACCATCCTGCTGGGGCTCAGGTAAAGCAGCAGAGTGATTCAGTCCTGATGTGTTTGAAGGTTCAGCATCACACTTCCTGGATGAATTGACTTCTGCCTACAAGGAGGACATATGTACTTTTCAGACACGAGATCAAAATTGCTCCAAAAAGATCTGGCCTGGTTTTGAACGACCATTTCAATGTATATAAGAGACTTACTGAAATGTTATCATCAGGTATGCCAACTGCACTCCAATTGCACACCAACAAATTTAAGAGATTCTAACTCTTAAGTAATAAGACTACAGATGAACAAATATCAGTTTAAAAATGCTAGTTCTAATGTAAAATGTGTAAGATTGATGGAGCAAAAAAGAAAATTCTTCAGAAGATCCAGGACAAAATTATCCCAGAGATAGCACCATTTTTTAAACTTCTGTTTCTCGGGGTCCTTAAGTAAGCACTGACTACTTTTTACACATGCAGTAATATAGCCTATTTCTCAGCAGGGCTAACTAGCCTCAGAAAAATGCTATGTTACTGTGGATATACTGGCTCTAGGACGGAAGCTACCTCACGGCCAGAGTGCGTATACATGCATGGCACTACACTGTCAAGCTGGCATACCCCACTTTTCAGCATTTAAATTTCAGCAGAAATAGGGCAAAAGGAAAAAATAATATTGCTTTTGTATGCCTTAATAAAACGTCTAACAAGCATCACTTCCAAATATTAATCTCTCACACTTGGAAAATCTGAGGCATTGACAGATCAGAAATGCTATGCAAGGGATCATGAATGGACCTGTATTATTAAAATATACACTAGCAAAATCCCTAAAATCCCTTGCAAATAGAAAAGGACACAGCATTATACTCCTGAACTGAAACACTTTACATTCCATAAGTATCCAAAAAAAAAAAACAAAACACAGGACCACATCAATTTCATCAGCAAGTAGTGTGTCTCTGCCTCCCCCAGGACCGTAGTGCTGTACCTCCCAAATCGTGTATCTGGATTCCAAGTTATACCAAAGACAACAATTTCAAATCTAATACTAGGTAAGTACCTGTTTTCAAATGCAAATAGAAGTAGTAGTAGTAGTAGTAGTAGTAGTGAGAAATATAAACATTGTATTAGAAAATAACCCATTATATAAATAACAAGCTGATAAGATCAGGAGATAATAATTCAACATTCTTCCATGTTACTATTTGACATGAGAGAATAAATTCTGTTTCCTGATACATAACATTTCAGAAGGATCAAAATGTTATCTGTCACTGGAATAATCTGAAAATTAATTCAAGATTTTAAAATGCCTACAATAATTTGACAATATTGCATCGCTTTCACACTTTACTCTGAACTCTAATACTAGATAGCACAAATTATGATTCCAATATGGGCCAGCAATAAAGCTACACAGAATCAGAGAATAATTTAGGTTGGAAGGGACCTCTAGAGGTCTTCTGGCCCAACTCCTTCCTCAAAGCTGGCCTGTTTTGAGCATCTCCAAAGGCAGAGATTCCACCACCTCGCCAGGCAGCCTGCTATGGTGCTTGGCCATTCTCATGGTGACATTTTTTTCTCGTGTCCAGTTGGACTTTCCTTTCTTGCAGCTTTCAACCGCTGCTTCTTCCAAGAAAAGTTAATTTCATCTTTTCAATTAATCTCTCGAAAGCGTGCACACTATAAAATACTTATTCAATCTAGCTTATGAAAATACTAAGCGGTCTTGAAACATGGGACTGATGATTAAGTCAGAAACATTCAGATTAGCATTCCAAACATCATGCCAAAGTTCCCAAAACTGAAGTGTCTTTCTCACCGCTCAGTCTCTCTTTTCTCCAGCCCTTACCTCTGCTCCCAGAAAAACTAGACTAAACAGACTTTAAGGAAATAAGATCAACATATTTAATGTAACAATGAGGGTGGGGGGGAGAATTAATTCTACTGCAAAATACACCTCAAAATCGGTGGCATAAAATGGCAGGTAGACGCATTAATGCATATGCTGTTAGTTATATATCTTTTCTTATTTTCGTTTTTTAAGGTGGAATGTAATTTATGGTATATAGCACCTAAAATCCACAAAATAATTTGTAAATCAATATAATTCTGATTAGAAAATGTAAATTTTCTACTAAAACAGATAGGAAAGCAAAGGTGGAAGCTCACAAAAGTAGAAAAATTGTAATTTGGAAACTTCTTTCTGAATTTCATGTTCCTTTCTCAATACCAAATACAGGCAGCGATTAAGAAGTTATCCTTTTGCTTAAGGCTAGCCTAAAATAATTTCTTATAATCTCTAGAAAAAGATAAAGGCGCCTCTTACACGAGGATCACAATAACACAGAGATTGCTAATACATTTTCTGCTAGAGAGGCTCTCCCAAATTATATACTCACCTGGCAATCTGTTGTTAATTCTTATCTCACAGGTTCACACAGAATATCCACATGATTAAAAACTAGAGTGACTTTTGTACTTCCTGCCAGTAACTCATACTATAATTTGTGCGTCTGTGCCAAAATAGTGTGCTTTGGCCTAACATCAAATAAACAATAAAAAAGCCAAGCAAAGTAGAAATGTAGAAAGCTTAGAAAATATGATCAGTGAAACATTATTTGAGAAAAGGAGGGAAGGAGCAACTAGAGCAGAGGGCTGACTTCAGGAGTGAGGGACAGGACGGGACTGAAAAAACATTTTTAAAGGCTGTAAAACCTGAGGTTTTGCTCATTTTTCCCTTGTTGAGTGCTTGCTCTTAAGAGGTGGCATTAAATACACAGAATGCACCAATATTCTTAAGAGACTGATCTCCCTCTTTCGTTTCAAAACTGAAAAAGGTATAAAATGGAGATACCTTCCTTTTATATATATTTATATATATATATATATATATAAAATATATATATTCTAATATTTCTGATATCTCTGTGATAAAGATTAACAGTTCTCAAGCAAAAACTAATCCTACACATTTTTTTTTTACAGCACGTAAGGGTTAAAAAGTTTTGAGACCTTTTTATGATAAGTATTTTTACAAACAGACCCAGCCACGTCAGCAACTAGATGCAAGATCACAAAGGAATACACAGGTCCTGCAAAACTGGCAGTGATGCTCAGTATGAAGCAATCTTCACTTTCATAGCACACAGAAGCAGTATTTAGGACAGTGTTAGGAAAACAGTGGTGATACAAGGGAAAAAATGGTTCCCCTGACCTCAGTGAGGATGTCTTCGGCACCAGCACGTTGCCACAACATGTTTCACTGTAGATACCTGCCTTCATGCACAGCAGTCTTCCTTAATGGCTCATTTACAAGTTTAGTGAAAAACCTAATGAAAAATAACACTGTGCATGCAAGACATGCAATTTTCTATGGTACAAATTTGACTAAAGAAACCTTATTCTCACTGAAACACAAGCTAGAGAACACATTTTTGGGGTAATAGCCACTTCCATACCAGAGTTCAACTTTCAGTATCTTCAGCTGCAGAGCAGTTCAAAAAAACTTGCAATCATTTTTCTGTGTGAATATGTTTTATTCCTTCCATAAGCCGAAAGAAAAAAAAAAAAACCACAAAGGAAAAAAAAATTAATTAGCTTTGCCCAAACTTTCCTAAAATATTTATGCTCATACCAAGTCTGGAGAATTTCACCACGTTACTTCTGACTGAAAACATGGAACTAAAAACAACATAGTTAGGCAGTTTCTAGCACAGGAGTCATTCACTGGCACTATAGCTAATCAACCAGTGCTTGAGATGCACAATTTATTAGTTGGCACATTCTCACACATCTAGTGCCATTTCCTTCCTTCAGCCTATCCACCCAAAAATAGGTTCCCATGCGGCGATTATGAATGTTTGAGGAATTAGGAACATTACTGCAATTTACACATTTTTCAACTTCTGTACAAGAAACAGAGAAAAAAGTTCAGTTACTTCACCTTGAAGCTAATTTGTCTGGCAAGTTCTTTAGCCTCTTTGTCTGCCTGGCTTGACATGCTTCCTGACGTTAGCGGTAAGAGGGCTGTCTTCATAGACGTGCCACATATTTCACAACAGAAGTCTTGTGACCTAGCCACACACAACATAGCTCAGAATGGCAGGTTCTTTTCTTGTTCTCGTATGCTTGTTTAAGCAAACTATTAGCAAAACAATCCACAGAAAGACAAGTGGTGCCAACACCAGTAGTTTAAAAGTATTTCCCCCCGCCTCCCACTTGCACTATTTTGAAAAATTAGGTCGAGAATGATCTTTACTACAAACATAGTCTCTGTCATCAATATTTTCCTGAATGACATGAGATATACATATTATTGATATCATCTATTACTATACTAATAATTTGTTAACATTTTAAAACTTATTTCACATATGTAGTAAATTAAAAGTGCAAATTATACAGAGTTAACTCTGTTATTATGAGCATAAAATTGGATGTAGGAGTTTGCACTTCATAAATCCAAGAGTTTCACTTTCTGTCAGAGCGCTCCCTCTTGCATACACAACAGTTTACCTATAGGGCACACCGCAGGCAGCTCTCCAAGCCAACCAGAAACCACATAGCTTTGGCAATACATATCGAGACTAACCCAATAAACACTACCTTTCAGCAGGATTTATTAGCTTTGACTCAGTGCTATGCTAATAGGAAAGTCACAGCTTCTGATTAGCTCACACTACAGGCCAAACTAGATCACATGTGCCTGCAAAATATGAAGTTAGTTACAACTCAGAACACAGTAATTGTCTTTATAAGGTATGGATATGGTCTTTCAAGTATCTTCTCCCCAAATGGGGGGAATGGAGGGAGGAGGAAAATGGGCATAAGCTTTCATTTAGGGATAACCACAGAATCACAGAATAGTCGAGGTCGGAAGGAATCTCTGGAGATCATCTAGCCCAGCTCCTTCTTCAAAGCGGGATCAAGTAAAGCAGTTGCTCAGGATCATGGCCAGTCACAATTTGAGTATCTCCAATGGAGATTCCACAACCTCTTTGGGCAACGTGTTCCAGTGCTCAGTCACCCTCAAAGTAAAATTTTTTTCTCTTCTCCAGCCTAAATAGTCCCAGCTCTCTCAGCCTCTCCTCATATGACAGATGCTCCGATCCCTTAATCATCTTAGCGACCCTTCACTGGACTCAATCTCTCTTGTACCAGGGAGCAGAGAACTGGACCTAGCACTCCAGATGTGGCCTCATTAGTGTTGAGCACAGAGGAAGCATCATCTTCCTTGACCTGCTGGCAACACCCTTCCTCATGCACCCCAGGATACCATTGGCCTTCTTGGCCACAAGGGCACATTCTTGACTCATGCTTAACTTGTTGTCCACCAGGACCTTCTCTGCAGAGCTGCTTTCCAGCAGGTCAACCCCAGCCTGTACTGGTGCATGGGGTTACTCCTCCCCAGGGACAACACCCTGCACTTGCCTTTGTTGAACTTCACGAGGCTCCTCTCCACCTATTTCTCCAGCCTGAATGACAGTACAACCATGTGGTGATTCAGCTACTCCTCCCAGTTTCTCACCACCTGCAAACTTGCTGAGGGTGTGCCGGGTCCCATCATCCGGGTCATTAATGAAGATGTTAAACAGTACTGGACCCAGTATGGGCCTTTGGGGCACATCACTAACGACTAGCCTCCAGTTGGACTTTGTGCTGCTGATCACAACCCTCTGACCCTGAGAGTTTCCAGTCCACCTCACTGACCACTTATCTAGGTTGTACTTCATAGTTTCTCTCTGAGGATGTTAGGGAAGACAAAAAGCCTTGCTAAAGTCAAGATAAACAGTAGCCACTGCTTGCCCCTTTGTCCACTGAGCTAGTCATTTTGTCAGAACCACAAATCTAATTTTAAGTTAATTCCCTAAAACTATTTAGAAGCAGTTACCATGAGATTTTTCATTGTTGTTTTATTATTTGCTTATGAAAATGATGCATTGTTTTGCTTTTTTCTCCCTCACTCACACTTATCAATTCCATCATACTTTTTTTCTCCTCCACACTGCAATTACCACTGTACAGTAACGTTAATTACACAGCTAAGGAATGAATTGCAGAAAATCTGTAATATGACCACACAATGCTGACAGGAATACAGCCCTTCTCAAAATAAGTATTTTGTCTGACCCTGAGCTCTGAGTTTGCACAATGTTCAGGAAAAACAAGAGAAACAAGATCTAGAACACTTTTTTATTTGGAATAAATGTGAGAGAATACTAGTTGAAGCGACTTGCTATCTCCTTAATGCCCTACTCTCAAAAGAGAATACACTGGCAAGAGACAGACTCATTTTCCATATTACAAGTATTGCACAATTCTGCAAAACAACCTGCACCAAGAAATCTGAATAATAAAATGTAAAAGCATAGTAAACTAAGTTTTACACGACAGTGGCACTCTACAGTAGTTTAGTTCACACTGCTACTGATCCATGGCTGTTGCCTTCCCTGATACCACAAAACTCAAGGATCATAGAGGGTAAAACCCTTGAAAATGCAAGCAATAAATAACAGTATATGATGAGACCAACTGGCCTAAAAGCCATTATTCTGTTCCAAGCAGAGATGGTTTCCTTCTTCCTTCCATTTGTTTTTTTGGAGTTTCTATATAAGGTTTATATGTTTTCATATATACGGGTTTCTATATAACAAATACATGTACGCTTTTACACATGTGTGTGTACACATATAGACATATGCACACTTCACAATTTGTCTATTGGAAAAGCATTGCCAGCAGGTCGAGGGATGTGACCCTTCTCTACTCAGCTCTTGTGAGGTCACACCTGTAGTGCTGGGTTCTGTTCTGGGTTCCCCAGTAGAGGGGAGATATAGAGCTACTGAAGCGAGTTCAGCGAAGGGCTACTAAGGGGACTGGAGCATCTCTCACAGGCTGAGAGAGCTGTGCCTGTTCAGCCTGGAGAAGAGAAGAGAAGACTGAGGGGGGATCTGATCAATGTGTACAAGTATCTGAAGGGAGGGTGCCAAGAGGATGGGGCCAGCCTCTTCTCCGTGGTGCCCAGTGACAGGACAAGAGGCAATGGGCACACACTGAAGCACAGGAAGTTTCATCTGAACACGAGGAGAAACTTCTTTATTGTGAGGGCAAATGAGCACTGGAACAGGTTGCCCAGAGAGGTTGCGGAGTCTCCTTCGCTGGAGATATTCAAAACCCGTCTGGATGCGATCCTGGGCAATGTGCGCTAGGTGCCCCTGTTTGAACAGGGGGGTTGGACTAGATGATCTCCAGAGGTCTCTTCCAACCTTGGCCGTTCTGTGATTGTGTGATATTTATATATGCACATGCAAGCACTAAAAAATATAACAAATGCTAAAAAATCAATCTGAAGTTGTCACCTGCATTAACAAACGTAATGCTTACTTCTTCGCAAGAGCTCTTCTTTCTTCTGGTGTATAATCTAGAGATCCTATGGCTCCTTCACCTTTGGTTGGCATAAATCCGATAATGGCTAGTAAAGCTGTTCTTACTAAAATTGGAAAACAGAGATACAAACTAGGTCGCGGAAACAATTGCTATTTCATCTGACCCTACATTCAATATAAAACACATGGAGTTTTGCTTACAAAATGAACTTTTGTCCAAAGAAGCCTGAATTTCACGCAAGCAGCGCTAGGGTTTTGCAATTGGTTTTGCTGTTTTTTTAAACTTCACACTATAAGCAAAAGGTACGGCCTTAATCTTCCATCAACTAACAGAGAGAAGAAAAGCTAAGTTGTCACAAAAATGCTGTGTCAATGTAACGATTAGCATATTTGATTAAAACAACGTTCTCAGAAATGTGAATAATTAAAATTAATCTTTCATGAAGTTTCTCTTTTTCCACAATAAAATGCTAACAATGCCTTGGTATTTTGGCTAGCTCTCCTATATTAGCCAAGATAACGAGAATAATAGAATAAAATTAAATGGTTTATTAAATCCTAAGCATTCTGGTAAAATCAAGACTTTAAAAATGGTCTCTGAGGAAGACGGTAAGGCAGAATAACATAAAAACGGGGACTGCAAAAGAGACAGACCCATAAGGCATTCTACTGCTTGCGTGCGTTTTTTCTGTTAGATGCAAATCCTGCAATTTAATGCACACAACCTCAGCCATTTACATTGTGGTACAGTGGTCTGCAAATTTTGTTCCTTTTACGTCACTGTGTTGGGAAAGGGGCTAGCTTACCTAAAAATGTGCAAAGCTCATAACAGAACTGTCAAATAAAGCATCTCCTCTTTTGAAAACATCTATCCTTCAATTTTGCTTTACATACACTAATGAAATTTTAAAAGTCACAGTACTTTACCAGTAGATTTGGTAAACAAATAACATGCGCAAATAAATATCACAAAATTGATACAGCATATATACCCCTTCTCTTCAGAAGACAATATTATCTGCTCTTTAAAAATATAAATGCCTTCATGAAAGTTGAAAAGTGGTCTGCTAGAAGACTCCTAAGGCCTTGTCCAGCCATATGAAATATCTGCATCTCTCCTTCAAGAGAATGTGCTGACTTATACAGACCACCAACAGGACTCTTGGTTTAGCACAACACTCTGATCCAGCTTTAATCTTATCAACATATTGAAAACATGTAACTGATATCCAAAGAGAACGCAAGAACTGCATTCACTAAAATCAGAATTAAATACACACACACACACACAAGAAAATATTGCTTTGGCTGCATCTTGCTGACTCTCCCAATCTCTGCAGGAAAGGCACTTACCAAAAACAAATAAATAAATAAATATTCTGAACTAGGACTGTGTTGTCTTTCCTCTTCAGTGTTCACTTACTGTAGGGCACAGTGTGAGAATTAAAAGCTGACCACACTCAACACCATCAGTATTTAAAGCTGATTTTAAGGATTAGAAGAAAAAAAAGGTAAAGTAATAGGATTTAAAAGTATTTTACATAAAAATAATTAAAACAAAACTAAAATATACTACGTGGTTGGAGAATTCCCCTTATTGATTTGGATGCACAACCATTAATGGCTTACCATCATCCCTCTGTTTCTCAAATCTTTCACCTTACCTTTATTTAGTGTCATTCCTAAATCCTATGTCCCTCTTTCATTGCTCTACATTTTTTCCAATTCTCCCATCTTTTTTTCCTTCAAAAACCATTCTCCAACTCTCATACATATACCGCTCCTAACCGAAAAAATGTGCCACTAAGAAAGTTCACGTGTTTGTGTGCAGTGGAACACCTACAACAGAAACTGGATTCCATATTTTTACTCAAAGTTACGGTCTGCGTAATGAATTAAAATGTAAATACAATTTCCGTTTATTCTTTTAACATCATAATAATCAAACATTTCTGACCACAGCATCATTAGTTTATAATTCAGTGGGGCTTTGTTCTGTTTTCTTCTTCCAGCTTTTAATAAAAGGAATTTCAATAAACATTTCAACTGAAGTTTACTGGAAATAAACTAATAGGAAATGTAACTACTAACACATGCAAAATCATAAAACTGTGCTTTCTTTCTGCTCAATTCTCAAAGATCAGAGTTTCAGGAACCACGGGGTTTCTTAGAGTTCAGGGAGACATGAGAGAAGTTTTGCTAAACATCACTAAGAATTAGTCCACTTATCAAGACAACTATCTGTGAAACAGTACTATAGCATTGCTTGTGCGATTTTTCAGTTTAAAGATCTGCTTGCTTGGTGGGGATAACATTTTCTGAAAAATTGTTACTTACTACTCCATGAAGGCTGCCATGTTTCAGGATGATGCCCTGAGATGCTTAAACAAATTTTCTTCCCCACTTCAAACCTACCATTGGCCTTTAAAGGAAGAAGGAAGATATAACAAAGAGTGCTTGAAGTTAACCCATGTTTTTTGGTAGAAGGTATAAACATTATGATAAAATAAATCCATTTGCAAACAATATTTGATAATTAAATTTTAATTAAATTCTTTGATTGTTGTTCAAACAGGTGGCTTCACTGTTGCTCCTGTAATCCACAAATCATACAAAGAGAGCTTGAAAAGCTGTAGCTCTATGAAACTGCATAGAAATGTAGACCTTTCCCCCATAACACTGGTCTGCCTTGTTACATGTGCCAATACAGAGACTGAAGAGGTCCACGGAGGGAAGAAAAACATTAGACCATCGCATTCACATTAGCAATGCGCTTACTCCTGGGGAAAATTTCCATCTATAGGGGCAAAACTTTATATAACTACAAAATACCAAAGTTACCTTGGAAGACTTCTCATTAAATTAGCAGTATTAACTGTACTATGCCACCTTTATTACAAAAAGAATGATATCTTATATGCCAGGAATCTCCCTCTCAGATATCTAAGGTTAAACTGTTCATGCAAAAAAGAATAACTGGTAAATATGCTTACCGTCAGCAAAATAATGCTTGGTGGTTTCATGGGATATTCAGGTGGTAGTACTATTCGCCCGTGATAAATTCCTCCATCGAAATCTGAATCTGGAGGGCCTCTAACGGTAAAGTGCCATTCAAAAAGATTATCCTAAAATGCCCCCATGAAAAAAGAAGAGTGCGTCAAAGAAGCAGACACCTAATTACCACTTTCTTGGAACAAGGACAGCCTAAAGAAACGCCAAATAGAAAAAAAAAAAAAAAAAAAATCAAACGGAGAACAGGACAGTCAACACTGTACTAAGGTTCTGATTAAAAGGATGAAATATCGTAACTTCAGGTAATTTTCTTACAAAATGGCTTTGTTGGAAAATTCAAGTTTATCATGCAAGCTTTTCACAGGAGTTGTACCAATTATGACAAAAGTTTTATTACCTGAAAGATGGAAAACTCAGGATCAAACAAGGGAAAGCTGGGTCTTTGCCCCAGTGAATAAGAATTTCTACAGAATTGGGAACAGAACCACCCAAAATGAGAACATGTAAAGACAGTCTCCCCTCTGAAAGCCCCTCCTATGCCCAACACAACACAGGGCTTTGACTCTGGCCCTATAGAATTCCCATTCTCTTTTGTTTCTCCATGAAGAATTCTGAAAAAGCTATCTTGCCTTACTGCATAGTAGGCATGATTTGAAATTTGGAACATTTTCATTGGACACGTAATTAACTTCTCCTTAAGTATTATTTCTTTAGGATTCTGCATTTGGCTTTCCATATCAGACCTCCTGACACCCACAACTCACAAAAAAAACCTCCTACTGTTATCATAGGAGTCCAATGAGGCCTGCTGTCAGTGAATGAGATCTCATGACTCATGCTGAATGTTAGCATCGCAGGGCTGTGACAGCCCATCTAGTTAAAAATTTTTTCAAGGACAGAGGGAACCGTCAATATTTCCAGCCTGTCTTTTTATCTGTCTCTCACTGCTCTCTTCCCAGTGAGTCACTGTTTTTACCCTGAAAAAAGACCTTCATGCAAGTTACTATTGACTGACAGTATGAATTAAACCTTGCATTTCACCTCAGGAAGAAGAGGGCGGGAAGAAAACAAGATACAGACAAAAACTGGTCAATAATAAAGTATATTTTACAGTACCGAGAAACATGCACCGTGCTCTAAGTATGCTGTGTGCTACGCATTTCTGCGAACAGTCAAATCAAATCCCAAAATTGACCATCACAAGACATTACCTTTTTAATATTCTAGCAGAATCAGAATAGGTTTCCTTTTAGACTTCTAGCCACCAGAATTTCACTGCTCTCTCAGCTCAGAAACTTAACTAACTGTTTAGAGGACCTCAAAGTAGTACCTATCTGTGGCGGAAACCAAGTGTTCTTTCTTACAAGTCAGTGCATCCATGGCAGACCTGTACTCATTTAAAGGTCTTTCATGCAGTTTTTTGCACTCAAAATAGGAAGTCCATGTAGCTCATCTAGTTTCAAGTGTTTTGTTGAGCAACTCAGTAACTGAACCAGATATCAAGTTGAGCTTTACACGCCCAAAACTAAAACATAATATATTTATGTAGACTCAGAGCCTCAGGAGGGTGAGAATAAACACATTACACCCATGTGATGCAACTGCTCAGGTGCAATGTAAAACCATTACTATCACGTACTCTCATTAAGAACCTGGTTCCATAATACCATTAGATGTGGAATTCTACCACTGATTTCCATCTTAGGAAAAAATGCCAAAAGAATGGAATTAATTTTAAGAAGGTGTATTAATATCTAAAAATACAAACAAGTTTTTAATATATATGCACACAGAGAACTTAGAGTATATATATTACACAGGCTAATGACAAGCTCCTGCAAACATACGGAGAAACAAACCTCCAAAGGTTGTGCATGGTAATGATCTGTAGGATCCTTCAATTCTGCAGCTTCTTTCATTAAACGTTTGACAGCTGGAAAAACAGAAAAATGGGGACAGGAAAATAAAGAAAGAAATTACTTATACATACTGCATAAAAAATAACAAGCATTTCTTGAAGGGCTCCTTTCCGCTAACTCATCTTTTTCAGCACATCACACCTTCTTCACATGAGTTAATAATCCAAAACAAGATAAATTACTCACGCCGAATAATGATTTAAATGAGCCATACAAACACAAAGTTATGGAAAATATGTTCCATGGTTAGACTTTCTCAAAAGAATGCCTCAACACTGAGATTAAAATGATGTTAGATTATTAATGGCACCAATGATATGAGGAAAACCATAAATGTCATTAACAGAGTTTCAGTGTTTTAATACAAGATGTACAAGACCTACCCACCCTAACATTTGATCATCCTGAGTATCTCTGAACAACTGCTGAAAAGCTTTACCCTGACACCTCATGGCAGTGTTACATGACTACTCCCTTACTTATCCAAAGGGGTTAAAATAAGACTTGAGAAAAACTGGTATATTGGGAAGTGCAGGGAGATGCCGTATGCTTTATACTAGACTATTTGAAAACACATATGCCCAGTCAGAAGAATTTACCTAGGCCTTTGCATTTCAAACGAGCTAGTGAATGTGGACACACAGGTGTTCATCCTCCTTAAAATTCAGGATGGGCTGTAGTTACCTCTGCAGTTGTCTTCCATTTCAGAACATGCAGTATTCTCCGTATTTTCTGCATCTCCTTTCTCCTTCCCCTTCAGGAAATTTTGTTCCATCACTTGTCCCATCACTTTGCTCCGTGCACATCGTGCACTAACTCCTAATAAAAAGTCAGCTACACTGAAAAGAGGATTAAACCTAAGAATCACAGACAAGAAATCCAAGGATGCCACCTCAAGAATGAAGTTAGGTAGAAAGTCTTTACTCTCGCCTGCTTGCTGGGAAAAGTGAAATAAAATACTTGTGAAAGTCCCACTCACATAATTGCCTAACTGTGAAGAAGGAGAAACACCATCCAAATTCCCTTTCACAATAGCTTAATGGTAATCCTGAAAGTGAAACATAATTCCTCGATTTACAAAGTCTGGCATCACCATCCAACCATCACTTACGCACTTTCGAAACGCTGTGAGGGAGGCTATTCTAAATTCCATCAGAATAATTTAAATTTCTATCTACTGTGAGAAGTTCTCCTGGCTTCTTCTTCCTTTGCAGTTCTTGAAAGCTCTAACCAACAGCAAAAGTTCAAGAATTTCACCTCTTACAAACTGAAAAGCAAGCAGACTACACCCAAATTTGCTACTGCTTAATTTTCAGCTAAATTTGCTTAATTCTTGTACTGCCAGAGCAAGGTGTCAATAAAATACACTGTAGAACACATGAGATCACCTAGCAGATAGTAACATCCAGGATCCACTGAAAAATGTTTCATCTCTCATCTGCATTAAGGTTTACCCGTTCATTAGCAAGGAATAGTAAGAAAACCAGCCTGAACCAGAAACAGCTTCAGACCTGGAGCTGCTTCACAGCTCTGGATACTATCCTTTCAAAAAAAAAGAAAAAAAGAGAAAAAAAAAACAAACACCACAAGCTAACTCAGACCTGGGCGCTCCATCAAGAACAAAAGGCTAACCATGAAAAGACTGAAAACACATATAAAGAAACCTAACAAAGACAAGACAGAACAGTTCTGGATTACAATGCAGACAACTCTGTTACTAAGCTTTCCTGGACCAGGGACCAACCTAGAAAACAAATACAGTTCTCCTTTAGTAACATTGTATGCGGTTACCCTCGGTAACTGACGAAAAGCTAACTATTACAGCAAAAATAGTTTTCAAGACTGTTCTCCAGAAGACTACTGACACTCCGGGAAAGGCTTGCACCCAGCCCTTCTGACTTATTCCAAAAGGGACAGCCTTTTGGCTACTTAGATACAGGGCTGAAAGTCAGCAGCAAGAGTCAGAATTAGAAAAAATAAGAATTTGCACTAAGAGGGAACCAAGACAGCAGACAGGCGAGGAGCTCAGGCAGGAGGGCTCCTCTTAAGTAGTGTAAAGCATTCTGTTTTAGATGCTTTTGTACTTAATTAACATTGATAGCAATACTGTATATATTTTCTTAAAACACTACCTTACTGTCAAGAAGCCAGACTACAGGTATTTCATGCTAAGAAGTCAGCATAAAATATGCTGGAAGAACATGAAATATTCCGCTCTTAGAGCGTGCAATAAATATACCAAAATACATAATTTAGCTCTTGTATACCACACAGATCATTTGTCTGTCCAAAGTTTTCAATATTAAAAAGCCTAGTATGTCTTAAGAAAAAGAAGCATGTGTATTTGCATGTTGTTTAAAAATGCCAGCTAGCAAGTTGCAAGGAATAGTCTTGTCCAATAAAAGTTTATAAGAAAACATAAGCAAGTGAGAAAGGTGTTAAACTGCTTCTTCAAATATAGCACCGTATTCCTAAACACAGTCCCTCCTTTTGCTAGTGGAAACTGCAATGGAAGAAGTACAAATAATTTACAAAGTCTGGCTGCACTAGCACATGACACTTATCAGCTTCATTAAAAGGAGAGTTTCGATGCAAAATGTGGTACTTCAACCTACTTAAAAATCACATGAGTCATCTGAAGTTGTTTGGCAATGTCTGAAAAACTAGAACATTTTGTACCTACTCAAAACAAAGAATTTCAAACTGTCAGTGAAGTCAAAAAGCATCACTAACTCAACCAAAAGAAATTTCAAATCAAGATGTTAGAATTGCCCAAGATGAGTATTAAAGCCAAAATAAATCAAGGATTTTTTTTGCTAAGGTATGTCTATCAACATGAAAAATAACTGTAGTTTCACAGAAACAAGCTGTAACAATTTAAAATAATGTTCCTTGGAATTAAATATTGAGGAAATCCAGTTTTCTGAGATTACTCTACAGAGCAAAGAAGAATCTCACTCTCTGGCAGGAGAGGACAAGGAGGAGGAAGAGCTCTGAGCTGATCTGGGGAACAAAGGAAAGTAAAAGCTCTGTGGATCAACAGCTCTGCTTGACAAACTGTCTGTTCTTCTACACAGAACTCACAGGATTTTTCTGAAAAGTAAAATGTGGATGTCAAAATACAAGAAATACAAAAAATACAATTCAAATTTGAAGCTAAGTTACTTTGTTTTTGCAAAAAAAGTATCCAGGCAGACAATTTTTGCTTGTTACTTATGTTCTTTCCCAACACCACCACCACGGTTCCTGGTTAAATCCAATTTCTTGCTATTATGCCCGGGTTAAGCCATCCTGCATTTCCTATTCAATATAACTCCTTCTCTTGGACCCATCCTGAAGTCGTGTTCAGGCATTTCTGCTATCGCGCCCACTTAGCGTAGCCTACACGCCACAGCCAAGGCAAACATTCTATAGACAGAAAAGGGAAGCGCACAATCTTTATAAATGTAAATATTACTGCTTAAAGGGATGGCAGGATTTGAACATCAGGAGCGTTCATCTTACTACAGTATTATACTTTTAAAAGTCTGTTACCATGAAAATAAAAATATAGCCTTAAAACAGTTATTTTTAGCCTTGCAGAGGTCTGTTTTGTCAGTACTCCAAAGTGTTAACAAGGAGAGATTGTAATTCATTTTTATAAATCTATACGCTGTACACATGGCAATCAGATGAGCCGACCAGGGTTACTGTGTTACGTTAATGAAAACGTAACACACAACAGCGCAACAGGATTTCCTGTAGTATAACAAAGTGGTTTTCCTTTTTTAAGCAAAAACCTAGACACCATTAAAGCTTCCTAAAGATCTGCTATAATATCTGCAAAAAACACCAGCAATCAGGTACAAGAACTCAGCAAAAGGCACAGACGTGGGTGAGGGGAGAGGTAAGGCTGAGTGGGGAGGCACTCTGGCCAAACTGAAGTTAAAGGACACGGATAGTTAGGCCTCAGTTCAGCAGGGCTCAACCCCTGCATGTAAAAAGAAGTCCTTGTGTGTGTGTAAAGGTGATTACAGGACCATCAGAGAAATAAATTTATATTTAAGTGATCAGGGTTCTGTGCGACAGTATCTTCCTCAATAGAGAGCAACAGTCTCATTCTATCAGATTTCAGTTCTTCCCTTTGGAAAAAAAAAACTTAACAAAAAATAGTAAATAAAGAAGTCCAAAATAGTTGGTATAAAGCTAAAGATCTTTTAATCTTTCAAGTTGACTTATTTGATCTAGAAAAGAAGGAATAAAGCAATCTGACAGCTTCTACTGCTGCAGCAAATACTCATCGTTTTTTCCCTGACTTATAAATAAAATGTTTCCATTTCAAACAAGACTTAGAGATCTACTTAAGAGAAAAAGAGAAAAAGTTATTTTTCTCATGACTCTGTTGACTAAGACAGCATTGCTAGAGATGCAGTTTACTTTTCAAATCTGCCCAGGTTTTCCAATTGAATTAGATTGACGTAGCATTTATACGACACCTTTCATCCCACAGAATTTTAACTACTTCGCCTACTTACCATATTAGTAAAATACGGGTGCTTGCCTATCAATGATACTACTATCTACAATTAGAAGAATAAAAAGAGCATCAGATTTCATTGAAACTGCACAACAAATTTTAGATAAGAATCAGGTCTCTTAAATTAGACTATACTCAATGTCATGGGTGACATCTTGGGAAAGTCCTTTCAAAATCAGCTGTGACAGATTCGGATCTCCTTTCCCTCCCCCAAATCAATACCTGACTGCTGAGCCAACAGCGCCTTGTCCCCTGGCCAGGGTAATCACCCAGTGACTTAAGAGCCCCAAGTAAACAGTGTCACCTACTGAATCACCGGCAACAACTTCCACAGCAACCTCACATACCTTTGAACTCACTTACTCAAACACTCTGTATTTGCATTCAAAAGAAAATGCAGGCTATTATAGGCAAGGTAAAATTCATTTCAGGGAAGGAAAAAAAAAAAAAAACTCCAACAGTAAAGTCAGTCAATCTTTTAATTGTACAAGGACTGAATCACACCAAGAAAGAGGCAGGAATAAATTTTTGTTTACAGTACACGGGATTTCTCCTGAGATGACAACACCCAATGAGCTTCGATATCTTAAATCAAAAAAATCACTTTAAGCAATGAGGTCGCCAAAGAAGCAAGCAAAAAAATAATAATAATAATAATAATTAGAGCAAAGAGTCTTATCCGACTGGACATTTATGCATTACTTTTCCTACAACTCTTTGATATGGAGAATATCATACATAGGTGCTGTACTCTGTAGAAAATGATTTATTAAAACTGACCATAGAGAGACACTAACAGGTTCACAGTGACCTGCAGAGCGTCACTGTCTAACTATGTGTCACCTACTCCATCACAGACGTGGTTTTCCTGGACAGCTTAAAACCCGTGAACGACACGTGATCATTAGTGAATTAAACTACAATAGAGAAAGAGGGATTTGAGGCAGAAAAGTACTATGAAATACAAGTTATAATCCTTTTACAAAATGCAGTATTAAGCAGTATCCACTCTAGAAATAGAACTAAGTAACCAGACTTTTATTTCTGAGCTCCACCTTACTAACGCTTTTCCCCTTCCCCCTGCCTTCTTGTATTTATTTGTTTTCCATCACTTTTCTTTTCCCTTTTGAGTTCACGTCTGACCTCAATTAGATCCATTAAGTTCCTGCATATATTTTTCCACGTTATTTTACAAAAACGTAACTACATTCTCAGTAAATAAATCATTCCATCACTTATTCAGGCAACTAAAATTTGCAGAGCAGTTTATAGTCACTTCTTAATTTTGAAAGAGTACATTTAAATTAAGATACTATATTTAAAGTTTCATTGGGCGTGAGAGACAGAATCTTTCTTCGCAAGAAAAGCATGCACGTCCCAATCACATACATTCAAAATAAAACCCCTGGAAGACAGATGAAACTTTCAGTTTAGCTAGCCCTTAAATCACTGACTAGGAAAACATACTACATATTCTGTTTTTATGCTCTTTTCCTAAGCATTCCCTACTGCTTCTGTCCATGACAGGATAGCGGACTGCATAAATCTTTGCTCTGAAAGCCCAGCAACAGAAGCATAAAAGAACGTATTTAATCAGACTGAAGTTCACTTACATGCAAAAATTTCCAAATTTTTAGTGTTCTGGAACTAGAAAGCCAGCAAGGAAAGCAACCCCTAATGCTAATGATCCTTTCCACAGCACCAGTGACCACCTTGTCCTACAATATGAGAGGAATGGGCAAAATGAAGAAGAAATTAAAACTTCAGTTATATGTGAACAGCATCACAGTTCCCATTTCATGCTGATCTTCCACGTGACGAGTAGAAAAAAATTGCTCTTACAAAACAGAATTGTGTGATTACAGAACCATAAAAATTCTCTGGGGCAATTATAGGATGCAAAACTTTTCTTTTAAAATTCAAATTGACAGTTGCTTTAACTTCTGCTGCAAGAACAAATGGAAATACTACTAGGTCACCAAGAAACAGGCCAGGTGGAGCTAAGCAATAGATGCTTTACGTGTCCAGAGCCTCACGTATATCCTTTCCCAAGACCCACCAGTCCTCTACTCGTGCAAAGTATTCCGAGAACTGTAAAAAAAAAAGAGAATACTTTCAATTAGTCTATTCTCTTTACTCTCACGCTTGGAAGTGATGAACCTTTATCCTTTGCTTCCCTCAGAATAAGAGGCAGTACAGAACTCTCCCATACTATCTGTACTTACATTTCAAAACAAGCACTGTTCAGTCAACTTAACACAGAGGGACAAAACTTACGGAAGGTAAAGAGCTTGTTAACACACTACAATCAAATAACGTCCTCCGCTTTGATCAACATTCGTTCAACTTCCTATTTTAAACAAATTCTGTTTTTATTTAATACATGAAAGGTACCAAGTAGCACAGGAACTGTTGGCTATTTTCTATTAACTGATTTTTATTAACAAATAACTGAAGTATGTTCATTGACGAGGAACACAGTGGACTTGCAGTTAAAAAGACTAAAGTGGAAAGAAAAGCACAGTTTGTAGGAAAAGCAGCTACTGACCCTGCAGTAAATCTGTCGAACATGACAGCTAAGAGGATCACAACCTAGGCTCAGGTGCCTCACGCAAACAACATCCAAAAACATTATCTCCTGGCCAGCAAATGCAGGACACACACTCCACACCTCCCTTCACTTGCCCTCCCCAGCCCAGCAATACTGCAGCCATCCTTCAGTGCCCTCACCAGTCAAATACTGCATAAGGAAGTCTCCTAAAAACAAACAAACAAACAACCAAACAAACAAGGCCCTCAAAAACTAGCAGAAGAATATAGGTATGGTTGCTGTAGGCACCATGTGAATCACTGTAAATAGCTGTTCAAAATTCTTCAAATGTATTGTGCTAACAACCGCTCAGAAGACTGGTAACACCCAACATAGATGATGATACTGATGAATCCTGTCACTACAAAATAACGACTGCAAGATTTGGTGTCTGATCTTGCAGCAGGCTAAGGGTCACAGCACTTGAAAAAAAAAAAAAAGCAAAGAGATTATTCCAAGTAGCTGTCTTATAAATTTCAGAAATAGAGATGCTCCTGAAACATGAAGAGGATGAAGCTTTAGTCAGCTGAGCTTTAATATGGATGGAAGAGGTTTATCAGCCATATGGTAGCAGCCTGATATACATTGACTAATCCATTTTGAAATCCGAAGACAGAAAATACCTTGCCCTTTTAGAAGTGCCAAAAATAGAAATAAAAATATGAAGCAACAGTTTGAAAGGCTTTGTCTCATAGAGGCCATACAAAAAAAGTCTTAAGTGTATAGTGTGAAATGTCTTCCCTTACAAAGATTACTTCTTCCCCAAAAGACCATTAAAAAAAAAAAGCATATTCATAGACTGTTTGAGAAGACAGCTTCAGATAAGTAACCCTATAGTCCTTGATCCTTTAGAGAACAAAAGACAGAAGTGAGGAGCAGCTTAGCACACAACCCTCCCCAAGCCCAGAACCAGAGCGGCCATGACATTTAACTATGGATAACTTCAGTAAAGTATTTTGTGCTGTGGGCAGTTGCTGTCTTTTAAATATGCCAGGATGAACATTTAGAAGGCAATTAACACTCTTAACATTAATCAGGAAGATGAACATTCTGACTAGCATCAATTAGTGGCAGGTCAAATCTGTGTAGCAATATTGCTTTATATGTGATCTACTCCAGAGCACAGACACATTGAATGGCACTAGAGAGTCTAACTGATCCTCATTCATGAATCCAGTCTAGTACACCTACTCACAGAAGTGGGATTCACACAGCCACAGGATCACAGAAGCACTTCAGCACGTCTCATAGCTTCATAGTGGAATTTGGCTTAAGACGAAGATCAACAGAAGCGCAGGCTTCTTTCAGCAAGAATTTCTTAATTAAAAGGTGGTTTTCTTTAAACTCATGTTCAGTCTTTAATATTTTAAGCTATTTTTGATAAAGCCTGAAGGTACTATAATCATAAAAAAAAGTATAGTAAAAATAATAAATAGTACCTACTCTCTTCAAAGCTACTGAACTGATGGAAGTCACAAGCCAAGCGTCTGAAACCTGAGTTTGCTCCAGTCTGAAAGCAGTGTTCAACAGAAGAAATCTCTTGTGCAAGTACAGAACGATTATTTTCCTCACTTTATCTTGAGACAGTGCACTCAAAATTCCAAAACCTGACCAGGAACTGAAGGTTAGAAGATTTATTTTTCCTCTATTAACGTCAGAACAACAAAAACAGGCATGAGGACAGCTTCTGTTTCTAAAAACCTTAAAGAGCTCAGTTACCAAAAACAACCCATTCACTCTGCAGCTGACAGACAACTATTTAAATATGGAAAATATGGTGCATTTGTTCTTCTGCACTTCAGTGCATTTACATTAGCTAGAATTTTCTAATTTTAAGGTAGCTTTACATTTCCATCTTAAGTTTTCAGTCAAGTGGCAAGTATTAAGTGTCGTTGTTAAACTACACATTTAACCCTAACAAGACAGAAATTCATAAAACATACACTGAAATGTTAAATAGTTATATATGCATACCTATTTGGTTGGCAAAAGGAAATGCCAGTGTAATGGCTCTGCTTAGTAGAAAGACACTTCATTTTAATGAATAATAACTGTTAAAGAAATAATCTTTCTTTTTAAAAAAATAGCCAAAGGAGGGGCAATTTAAATAAATATTTCATGCTTACTGATTTAAAGGACCATTGAAATGAGTGATTTAAATCAAGCCAAACTTTTTATAAACTTTCCAGCATTCATATAAAAACAAAGATTTTAAATCAATTAATATGCCAAACAGCCTGTTTAATTTGGGAGAGTAATACAGATCCATTGAATTAATCATTTATTTTTGGCAAATAAGCTTCACTTTGCTACGGAACAAGACAAATGCTGAAAACTAATCCCGGTAAAGATAATTTTCTCTTGAAAACAAGCAGGGCTACTAATAGCAGAGGGGAAGAACACGTCTAAATTAAAGCAGACGCATTTGCCCTCTCCACCCAGATCTCCTGGGCACGTCATACAGCACACCCCCATTATTTCCAGTGACGTGGCCAACCATAACCAGTGAGCATGTTTGCGTGGCCTTGGCAGTTCGCGTGTGCAACATACTCAGCGTATCGACCTAAAAAAGTCTGCCTTCTCGATATTTTAAAACACAGAGAGTACATGATTTGCTTTGTGATCCTTTTTGCTCTTTACGTGAAGGCAACTGAGGCGCGAAGGGGAGGAGGGAACAGAAAACATAATTCAGCAACAGATTCATCACCCATACGAAGCATGTTTTGCAGCTAAGCCTCTCATTTACCTTTGCGGAGTACAGGTGATGGCCACGTTAAGTCTCTCCCCCCCTCCTGCGTTGGTAACAGGACAGCGCGGCTGGAGATGGAAGCCACCGCTTCATGACAGCACAGCTGTCCCTACCTACTTCCCGAGGCAGGATTAGGGAGAGCAGGGGCAGGGACCGAAGCCCAAACCCAACCAGCCCTTTCACCTGCGGAAGAGGCTATGTGATGTCGTTCCCGCTTCAGGAGCGGGCGCGCTCCTAATTTCCAGCAGGCCTAAGTACGGCACTGGCAGGGAGAGGCCACCACCGCCGACAAAGCCATACGGGACCCAGCCTACGTCCAGCTTCCCTCCCTAGCGCAGTGCTGTGTCCGGAGGCGCCCCTCACATCCCTGCAGGCATCTCCCTCACGGCAGGAGCTCCGGATAACTTCTAGAGCCCGTCTGAACAGAGAGGGCCACCAGCGCGGGCGCCGGGGCAGCCGGGGTACAGCGACATACCGCACAGGCGGCACCGCGAGCGCTGGGAGGACAAAGCACGCCAGGCAGAGCAGCCTGGCCGCAGGGATCCCTCTGCTAACACACCGGCGCCTGAAAGGAAGACGCGACGCGCAAGGGAACCGCCACCTGGGCCCCGCAGGCCCGCACGGCCGCTCCCGGCCCCCGCCGCGCTCGCCCCGCTCCGCGCAGGCCGGCAAGGCACCGGCCCTGCCCCCGGCCCCGCCGCCCCGTGTGCCTGGCGGCGAGGCCAGGCCGAGCCGGGCGCCCTCCGAGGCCTCCACCAACGCCGCGCCGCCTACCCGGGCTCTTGAGGTTGTAGCGGGCCTCCATGGCGGCGGGCGCCTCCCTCTGCAACGTCTCCGCCACCGGCGCCGGCGGCCGCTCCCGGCAGCGGGCGGAGAGGAAGGAGGAGGAGGGGGAGGAGGAGGAAGGCCCGGCCCCACCCCGCCTCGCCTCGGGAAACTCCCCTGACGTGGCAGCGGCCGCCCCGCCGTGACGGCCGAGGGAGGCACCTGCCGCCGCTGCCGCCCTCCGGGCCGGCGGCTCCGCAAGGCGGCGGGGAAGGGGCGGCCCGGAGGGCGGCGGGGGGCCCGGGCCCCTCAGCCCCGGCCGGAAAGCGCCTGCCCGGAGCGGCGTTGGCGGCTTCCGCGTGCGGCGTTTCGTGGCGGTTTGCGTGGACGTTTGCCGGCGGGCGATCGCGTCTCTCCCTGCCCGGCTCCTTGCAAAACCGGCGTCTGTGCGCGGACCCAAAAGATTTGACGCTCGCCTTTCGGGAAGGGCGAGGTGCGAAGCGTCGCGACGCGGGCAGGGGAAACCCGTGCGGTTGTTTTGCCGCGTTGTGCACACGAAAGCCGCCCGTCCCTCTCTGCCCTAGCTTGGAAGACCGAGCGTTGGCGGTACTAAGAGCGATACCAAAATTATTAGGCTGCCGCCGTACCGCGGCGTTTGTGCAACGGGTCTCCCGCTCTGCGCCGCGGTGCTGGAGGCCGCTGCGTCTCTCTCTCTCTGCCTGGAGGCAGGCCGGGCCCGGCTCCCGCTTCGCGGCAGCACCGTCTTCTCCGCGTCCGCGCGAAAGGCGGGAAGAGAGCCGAGACGCTCCGTGGGGAGCAGCCCCAGAGGGCTGAGGTTTCCTTGAAAGGGGGCAGGTGTGGCCCGGGGTTGTCCGCGTCTCGTCTCTGCCCCGAGCTGCTGGAGTCAAGGGGTGAGGTGCTGGAAGACCTCACGGCCGGAGGAGGTTGGCTTGAAAACCAGGGGTGGTACGAGGGACGTCCAGACCCCGCTGGCCCAAAAGATCATCCCAAAGACTTACTAGTACCATAATGTTTGGTGATGTGGGACTGAAATGATGCCATCCACCGTTCTAAGTTTAGGCAAGAATTATCATCAAAAGCTTGCCTTGATGGACAACTCCTCTTTCCCATGGCGCTTTTACTAGAGGAATTTTTGTTTGCACCTAGTGCTTTTGACAATTTGTAGCTAAGTAGATACCTAACATATTAAAGTGGCCAGATTTTCAGCAGTATCAAGTTCCCTTTAATTCATTATAAGCTGTAAGTGGCAAACGTGTTTGATGTTCTTGTCTTCAACTGCATAAGCTTGGAACTCATTTTCATGCTTCGTGAATTCCCCTTAATTTTGTCTCAGTTGCTTTTATATCCTTTTCTCCCTAATCGTCTTTATGAAATAATTTTTCTTCCTGTTTCCATTCATAGTTCTCTCCTCTTTCCTTCTTTGGTCTAACAGCAATGAAAGCAGTTGTAAACAAAAATTGAGTACTTGCTCTTTTTTCACCGCCTCTTGTTTTCAGAATTGCAATGTAAGACTAACTCTTCCCTTTCCTGTTCTATTGCATAGGGATGTTATGAAAACAACAATGAATACATAAAGCAGCTTTATTCCACCTTAAAAAGTGACTGAATTTTTCCAAAGAGCAAAGTTATCATCCTTTTTTACAGGACAAAACTCTGTGCACAATGAATAGCGTACATAACGTATACAGCAGAAGTGCAAGAATAGAGCCAGACCTTGGGACTCCTTCTGACACCAAAAGTGCCCCATAGTATATTTAATGGCCAGTAACTCGTGATCACGTTTCAGCAGTTTTTATCAACAATTTGCTGATCTGACAACTTGAGATGGTGAGATGTTTGTGAACTGTTTTCCTTATTCTTAACAAATATGTCCCATCTTTCCATATTTGCCTGAGTTATCTTGCTGAGTAGTGGGAGAAAAGGCTCTGGGACTCCCATGACTGAAGCTTGCCTTTCCCCAAAGTAGTAGAGCTGTTAGTGCTTTGCATTCAGGATGCAGAAATTCTCCGTAAAGAATCCTGGAATCTACTTTGATATAAAATATTTCAAATAATGGTATGATAATGTGGATAATGGCTTGATTCAAGAAGAGTGATACTCATTGTGAATTAGTTACAGATACATACTACGAGTTCAGCCTTCTCTTCTGGGCTCTGGTCTATGAACCTCGCAGCACTTACAATGTAATTTTATATAGTTCAAGGAGGAAGCACCTGTAGTTAATATGAAACTTTGGGTTTTAGCTAAAAAAAGAAATACACAGTCACTGTAGCTACATGAAAGCTAAATACCACCGAAAACAAGCTGAACAGACTTAAATTTTAAATAATAGAAATTCACTGATAAGATGTAGAAGTTTTTTCCATTCTTTTAATTAAGCAATACCATGGCCTGTTTTGGTGCTATTTCACATTTCACCGTGTGAAATACAGTGCAGGGCTACTGAGGAGAGACTGATTTCATTTTCCATCACATTATCCAGGTAGAAGTCAGGGCTCCGGGAGAGGGATGCTGACAGATGACAAAGTTTTGAAACCGTTGATTCCTGTGAGGTAGTCTTGTAACTCAGTGTGTCGTTAGAAAGCTGAGGCTTAATTCCACAGTGCTACGTGTCACCAGCTGCTTGTGACAGACTCGAACCAGACGCTGCACAGCTCTTGCAGTAGGAGCCATAGTCAGTGTTGCCAGGGTAAAAAGTCAGCTTCCCTCCTCTTCCTTCATGTGATCAAAAATGCCCTAATCCTTTTGGATTTGTGTTTTCATTTGTCTTTTGTTTAGATTTCTGTACGCAGGGGCCATTTTGTTCTAGAAACTTGGGGTTTTTTTAAGCAAAATGCCAAATATAGTAGGGAAATTGCAGTCAAATCCCACATGTTGGCAGCACTTCATGTAGCTTGTGTATCCTGTCATATGATCTAACTTGTTGAAAAATTAAACATGCTCAGCTGAAGCATATAGAAACTGAAAGTTTCAATCTGAACAATGCTATGACAAAGATTTCCTTATTTAATATCTCACAAAGTCCTTGCAGAAAGATTTTATACACCGTCGCCAGATCGGTTGCAGAATTGGTTGCAGCAAGAATAATCAGTTAGGACAGTTCCAAATATTAAAAATCGTTTGGCTTTAGTAAATGGCTGTAGTTTTACATTGAAGTAAGGCTTCAGTTTGACCAAAAAATAACATAACACTTGTAACATTTTAAATAATCAATTTACTTTTTTAATTTCCAGTTTCTGAGAAGAAGATTTTTCTCCTATTTCTAAATATTCTTCTGCAGTTATGGTGCACTGAATCTTTTTTCTGTTGGATGAAAACAGAAATCCTGATCCACCTACCTAGCTTCAGAGCAAAGTAGCATATAGGCCTCTCTGTTGCAAAAAAATACGAAAACATTAATGACTGGATCATAAGGTCTGATAAAATGTGTAAGTCTTCAATTGCAGCTCTTTCTACTGAAGTAAAGGCCAGAACAGAGTAAATGTATGGGCAGAATTTCCCTGGACAACTGTAGACTATGGATATAGATATCTGAGCTGGTTACCAGAGGCTCCCTTTAGAGTTAATGGAGAGAAAGAGTCACTTTTATGGCACAGTTCATCTTGTCGGAAATAAATCTTAAATATAGATCACATGAACCATGCTTTAAAATTTCCCGTTTCTCTCCATTAGCTATAAAGTGCGCTTAGACTAAGTCATCTATATTGTAGATAGTTATAGTTAGGTATTTCAGATGTGTAGATAGCTATATCAGATATATCTCTATATCCGATACAAACATATCGTGTATTTCTCCTCAGTTTAAAAGAATTACAAACATAAGTCAATAGATAGAGCCTTTTATTTTTAACAGTAAGACTCTTGTCATTGCTGGATTAATGTTGAACAGCCGGGGAGGGGAATTCAGCGAATAGAAATGGGAACCACAAAGCTCAGCATGCTGACCTGGGGGAATGGACTCCAAAAAGCCTCCAGCAGGAACCCCTGAGGACAGTGTTACTTCTGAAATCTCTCCTTTCTCTTGGAGGCAGGACACCAGCATGATGCTGCAATTCACCAGCTGGGTCCCCATCTCGAAGTGGCTCCTTGGTCTGCCGAAAAACAACCAGTGGGGAAGACAGTGACAGCCCCTAAAATGGCCTAGACTAAAAGGAGTTGCCCAGAAAACCATACAGGCAGGAGTCAAAGCCCTTCTCATGCCGGGCGGTTTCAAATCTACCCTGGCCACCACTGTCAGGTGGGCTTCTTGTGAGAGCTGGGTCACTTTGAGGCCAGGACTGAGACCCACTGAGGCCAGAGAAGGAAGAGGCAAGGCTGTGTCACATGGTGGTGGAAAGGGCCTCCTTCCCTGGGAGGAACACGGTGCTCCAAAATCTGCTCCAATACTTTTGTGGAGGACTTCCTTGGATTTAGGTTCTTAAACTGTTGAAGTTGCCCTGCCCATGGTCTTTTGGATCCAGCCCATTATTCCTGATAAGGAAAAAAGAAAAGACTAATTCAACTTTCGCACATTTCAAAGGTGCACACAATACCTTAGGTGGTTACCTAAAGCCAGTTCAGAGTGTCTTTTTGTATGCTTTGATCTCAAAAACTCAGCTACAATTCATTTCTTCTAAAGAGGATTTGAGATCACAAAAGCTTATGACAGTAAGTTATACAGCAGTTCCTTATACGAAGCACTCATACCCTGCTAGCAGAGATTCACCAAACGTAGGCCAGTTTGCTTCATTTATAATACTACCCTTTCAAGACAGACAGTTGGTTACAGAATTAAACTGTAATGGAATTAAGGAATATAATATGTATATATAAAGGATTAGAATATGCCTATATTATCAGTGGTAACACATATGACTCATCTGGAATAGAACTCATTGTTGTGTTCATTATATATGTATAATAGTATGGTCTTAGCTTTTAAAAACCTTTATGTCAAGTCAGACCTGGTAAATCTGGATTCACTGAGTGTGCCTCCTCCTAGCCGACAGAAGGAGCATAGCGCTGTGTAACAAATGGCCCTGCAATATTGGCCCAAATGCATTGTACTTCTGCTCAGGGAAGAGATTACTGTCTTTTTGTTAAGCTTAATTCTAAAGCAACTTTCTCACAAAACTGTTGGCTTTGCAAATGGATTTTTAACTGGTGTTATTTCAGAAATGGAACAAAAGGAATGAGAGGGGAAGTTAACAGGTGACTACAACTTCCCAAGCAAGCAAATGCCTGACGCGCGAATCGCTGAGGCAGAGTTTTTGGTGTATCTTGCAGGAATTTACATTGTAAGAAGTCAGAATGAAGATATATTGGTTCTGCCTTCTCTCTTTTTTTTTTTTTCCCTGAGGAATGAGAAGAATCACATCAATTACTTCACTCACTTTCCCCTTGGCATCATAGTTGTAATAGTTCAGATGGTTACCTTGCTCAGAATAAACCTGCAAAGTTATATCTCAAAGCTGCAAGCTAGTGTTTGAATGACAGCTGTTCATGACTTGTGATTTCACTGATCTGGGTTAGTATATCTTTAGTAGATACAGATAATGGCAAAAATCATCTCCAGTGCATGTTCTGAACCCTGCAAAATGCAGGGAGTAGTTAAGAACAGCTCCCACCTAAAATTAGTTTGCTGCTATACCACTGTTCAGGGAGAGAATGCCAGGAATAGCCTTTGTCTCCTTCCACACAGCCAGTTTTTCATGATCCTCCCTCTTCAGGGCTTCAGGTCCAAGATCAAGCGGAGAGTTGCTTTTCTGTCATGTTTTCATTATGTGAATTGTTCCCAATTCCCCTTCACTTTAACTTGCTCTCGTAAGCTTCCTTCTGTGAAGGGAACATTTGTCTTTACAATGACACAGTAGCCAGAAAAAAAAGCAGTCAGGATTACGTCCATTGCCATCGAGCAGTCTTTCCACTCTATCCATTCCAAAAAAATTGCTCAGCTCAAAGGTGAACCACTTGCATGTAGCTACTTGCATTCAGCTACTTACATGTAACTACTGCTGACTCAACAATGTGAAGAAAAGATTTACGATCAGGCTCTTATTTTAAAGCTTCTCCAAAGGTGTTTTACAGTCAATATAAGGATGCTTACAACTTACTGTGTCATTAACCAAGATATATTGAGTCATCAGTCATACCCACCAGCCCTGTATAGATATCTTGGACACCCAGGAATTTTTCAGATTGTCAGTGGAAGTCTAGGGCTTGATTCAAATGCACACACATAGGCATTTTACGCCATTTGAGAGATCCTAAGGTATTATGCAAGACATCCATGTGGAGCAGGAAGGTATGGCATGGGAGTGCTAAGGGGCCTTGTTGCCGTTCTGAGCGAGGCAGTAGCAGAAGGCCAGGTGGAGCGCCTAGGCCGTCTTAAAAGGCAACACAGGGGCAAATGGACTAAGGCCCTAATCGCAACAGTCAAGAGAGCCTGGAGAGTGGCTCTGCTGACCGAGAGTGTCTACCTTCTAGTGAATTCAGTTCCTCTCTAGGCTCTAACTGACTGCATTAACTAGATCGCTGCTGACTGTAACCTCCCTCCCTTCACTCTTCCACCTCAGTTTCAGCTGTCTGGGCTCCACAGCCCAGCCCTGAGACGGCCCAGCTGCGTAACCTTGGTTCAGACTGCTGAGGAAATTGCTGCACTAGGGGAAAGGGCTGTGCGGAAGTCTGTGCAGTAGAGCCAGACAAGATAAGAAAGGTAAAAGTACAGACAGAGGTAGCATTGTTGAGATGAAGTTGAAGAGGAAAACACCAATGTGAAATGTTGTAAAATCCTAGAGGGAATCAGCAGGGCATCAGAAGATGACAATGCAGCAACAGTGGGGATCTGTTGCAGGGAGCCGTGGAGGACAACCTTTCCTTTCTTGATACATGATGGCCTGGCCAAAAAAGACTCATCTGGCGTCTTACAAGGGGAGGCAAGCATGTTAATGCTTAGCCTAGTAGCTGGTTAGTCCTTGCTATCTGTATTAACCAATAAATAACCACTTTATACTTTTAAATTGTGCATGTCCTGCCTGCAGAAACTCTTTTCACATGGTGAAAGGTGTCTAGCAAAGTGACTCTTGGTAGGGGGTTGTGGCCTGGCAGAGAAGGCAGACAGCAGAGGGGCTATGGACTGAGCAGAACAGGAAAAGCTGAAAAACAATGTGCAGTCTGGTGTTGTGGTAACTATTCAAATTTTAGATTTATAGCTTGAATTTTATGAGGGCTCTGTCTATATTACTGGTAGCGATATAAAGGTGAATGACCACTTCCTGCGGGGCAGAGAAGGGAATGACCTTCTCCCATTGTCAGGAAATTCCAAAGATGGGAATGGGATGGGAATTCCAAGTTCATAGGAATGGGAAGATTTCATGGGAGAAGATGCACTCAGAAAAGTAAGAAAGGTATTTATAATCTATCAGGAGAGCACTACATTTAAAGCAAATACCCCAGTGACTGCATTGTGGGCTTTGTGAAGAATTGTAGCACTTGGAATGGACTGCTGCTTTATAGAAGGAAATTGGGATATGAAATATGAGGCGGACTTGCTGAAGGAACAGGTCTGGAAAACAGCGCTGAGCAAAGGGAACAGGACTGCAGAGACTGAGCTGATCAGTGTGCCTCTACTGCAGAGAGCTTGCATTTGGCATTTACAAAGATGTGACAGCCCAGACAGTGTAACAAATGGCACACTGAGTCAAATGAAGCTCAACCAGCTGTGAGGGGAGTATTGAAAGAGAAGTGATTTGTGGATCAGACCATTCTGCTTGCCAGAGGATGATTTAGTCTTTGAAAAGGGCACTGCAGGAAAAGCAGAATATGAATGCATCCCTCAGTGCAGGATTTAGAGAAGATGTTGGTCCCAAGGACTTGGTGAAGGATATGATCCAAATCCTTTTGATTTGGTGCCACTGATTTACCCAGAAGGCATATTCCTGTTCTCTGCATATGCTCTTTGGAAAATCAGGTTGGAAGAGATGACATTTCCCACAGCTCAGATGGCTCTGGTTATTATCAAAGTAGTCCCCAAAACAGATGTGGATGGGCATGAGCAACATGGGCAAATTCAAGTAACAGCTGATTTAACCCCAGAACTAGTAGGAATTGTATCACAGGTCCTAGGACCCTTAAGTGATGCCACTGCATAGTGGATGGTGAGGCTCCTAGAAACCACAGGAATGCTGCAGAAGGATTATAACGCTATTGCTACAGCATCCACAAGCCCATCCAATTAGAAAGTTGGATCAGCAGCACTTGCTCCCAGCATGGAGTGTGGAGGTTTTTGAAAGAGTTACTGGCTCCCAAACGGTTGAATGGTTGTTTTGTCTAGAAGAATAGAAAGCTGAGGAAGGACTAGAGTGATATGCAGCAAGGAAGCAAGTACTAGGTGGACAACAGGTTTTGTATGGAAAGGAGCAAGGAGACAGCCTAATTACAAGGATCAAGAACTTAAAGCTTACAGCGATGAATGGAATGATACTGGCTGGCTGGACCCCTACTTTAACATAGGAACACCTAAATGCAGACATGAATTCATCTGGATCTGAAACCCACAGTGCTGATGAGAAAGTGAGTTAAGACTACAGCATTCCCCAGTGCTTGCCCTCTCAGGGAATTGGTGTGATCACAGCTTATAATCCTTTTCATGGGCAAACTGAGGTTCCTTTTGAAAGTAGTAGGCTGTCTGCTCTCCCCACACTGAACAGAGGCTGCCCCAGAACACTGCTACTCTCTTGATTTAGAAATCCACCTCTCATTTCCAATGTAAATGTGTTCCTGCCCAATTTATACTCTCTTTATACTTGCACCAACACTGTCCTTTAGTTTAGCAGAGTCCAGAAAGGCTTTTATTTCACATTGAGTGGAGAGTAAAACCTATATAAAGGCTGAATCCTGCTGCAATAGCAAAGGCAACGTTGATATGGTCCTGTAACTTGCTGCTGGGGCACTACCATAGGGGCCTTTGAGGACCACAGGGTGCAACTGAGTCATGCAGCTGAGCTTACCCAGACCACCTCCACACGGCTCAAAATATATACGTGCATCCTGTTGTGACTGGCCCATGGTCTTTTTTTGGCTTTGTGAAAGAAGGCAGTTTGGAATACACTATGAAATGTCCTGCCCTGTATACTATAGCTTGGCCACTCTGTTTATTTTTTCTCTCTCGGGTCTGCACCCATCTATAAGGTGTTTATCAACTGTAATCCCAACTCTTCTCAATTTTGGATAGTGCATGCTTTGTAAAAATATACATATGTAAGAAATGGGACTTGAGTGGTTGTTCTCTATGTTCCAGTACTCAGCAATTCAGAAACGAATAAACCTTTCTTCTGGTAGCAATTCCTGGTATTGGCATTATTAAGGAAAGTACTCAGCAGGGTATTTCCTCCGACTAGGCTCTAGAAAATCTATTACCTTATCAAAGAAAGATAGCACGTCAGCTTAATCCAAGAGACATTGTTGATAGACTACGCTGTATTATATCAATTTTTCCTCGTGATGTCTTTAGCTATACTAATCTTTTCTTTTAAATGGTTTTGAAGCCTATTGAGAAATGCTTAAAATCTAATTACCAGCATAAACTACCTTGAATATGAATACGTACATATATGTGTGCTTATGTGTCAAGATAAGCACATGGTAACTTCAAACATCAGTAGCATTTAATGTATTTTATATCTGTATATAATTTAGATACTTTTGGACTTGAACAATATTTTTTTCAGTAGATTTTTGCTCAAGACCTAGCCTGTAGCTCATAACGCTTATAAGCCAATGAGAATAGGTTAGCAGGGTCCAAGCAGACTGGGTATCTCACCTATCTATAATGAAACGTGCAAATCAGAGAACAGAAAATGAGAAAGTAAGGCAGAAAATATCAGGAAAGAAACAAATAAACAAAAGTAGTCTGTTGAAGTCTTTTTTTAGCTACCAAAAAGAACCCAGAAGCAAAAGCATTTCAATGTAGCCATTTGAAAGTAAGTACATGACCTAATGTGTGATTATTAAAAAAAGCTGGAATTCCATCAAGTAGGACGTCAACAAGATGCCACCATAAAGAAACAGAGGAATCTGAAAGAATTTCCCAACCAAAATTCAGTTATTTCTAATTTCCCATGCAGCTGAAATGGGCAAAGTCTGTCTGTAACTAAGAAAGTTCACATGCTACTATCAATAAATATTCAGAATTTGCATAAGAGATTCTGATGTCAACTATTTAATTTCTCTATTGAACAGGACAGAGAGGAAGCAGCAGCAGCAAAAATCACTATGTAACAATGCCATGCATACCGTTCAGTAGGGAAATAGAAAGCCCCCAACAGTCAATTTAAGACAAAAATATTCTGCAGTGACTATTGCAAATGAAAGGGACAATAAATATTTTATTAAAGAAGAGTCGCTACAATATGGTGACCTGTTTTTGGTTATTTGCTTTAACTCTTCAACTTAATCTGATGATGCATAAAAATGGAGGAGGTTATAGGTCAGTAATTTTGGAAATACTATGCTATTCAGAAAATGTTAGCTCTGCGTAATTTTAAAAAATGATGTCTGTAATCCTTTGGCAGAATCAGCTTCCTTTACATAAGAGTTCATCACTGTAGTACGGTTTCACTTGCAGGAAAAGAAAACCTCAAATTGTTATCTTTAATGAGAAAAAATTTGTTCCAGCACAGATGAGCTCTCAAATGATGTATTTGCTCCTGCTGATTACACTTCAAAGTTCCTATGCTAACGCATGGTACATCTGTACTCGCACAATTTTAGAAAGACATTCCAGCACTGTAATATTTTCAGTAGCCCATGTTCCAGTGCACGTTCACACATTTTACCTCCTCAAAGAATCCAGGCCACTAAGTACTCTGGGCTGCTGCCTACTGAATTACTTATAGAGACTTCCATCACTGCAGCAAGTTGGTAGAACCTGTGTTTTACAGCTATTCAGCTCCTGAGATTAGGACTTTAAAATGTCTATGGGACGCTACATTGGTTTGGGTTTATTTGTTCAAAACAAAGTATTTTAAAGGGACACGGCTAGTTCAGTAGCGGTTCCTCCTATGTTTAGACAAATCTGATTATACATAAAAATGGAAACTTACAGATCAGCCATTTTGGAAATATTACATGATTCAGAAACTGTTTACTTCTTGCATGATTTCCAATTAAAAAATACCTATCTCCACAAATGCTTTGTCAGAATTAAGTCCTGTAGCATAAGGAATGCTTCCTCCCTTGAGGATAAAAACTAGAACCTCAATAAAACTTAAAAGAAAGAAGAAGAGACTGAAAATAAAATGTTCAAGAAAAAAAAAAATCCCTTGCCTGCCTCACTGCTCAATCACTTCAGCTAACACATTGAAATCTGAAGTACTGACCTGAAAATGACTAAAAGTGAAACACAAGTCATCACCTAAACTGGGTAATACCAAAATTAAGCAGTAAAGGTAACTGTAATAGTCTGTAAGTTTTGTAATCGAACATTACAGATCTGAGAAAAATTATATTTATCTTAATAATATCCAATTAGAAGTTTTATATGCTAGCAAGTTATCTGGTACCACTAAATTATGCAGCATAGTGTATGTCACATTCTGGAGGGAATTATTAGAGATAAGTTAATGGCAAATGAAAGACTTAAATAAGGTGAAAGTTTCTCTAAATATGAGGGTATGCATGGTTGAATAGATGTAAAATATGAATAAGGCCAAACATACAGAAACCATGTTCTTTAGTCATGATTCACACCATAGGCAGTATGAAAAGGCACTGCTACTCTTAAGTGTCTGGTCCAACAAATGACACAGCCTGGTAGGTGCTTGTCTCATACTCGCACATATCTGAAAGGAGGGAAGGGAGGACAAAGATTGAGTCACAACGGTGGATTGAAAAAAAATTATGGTGGGTTTAAAAAAAAATTATGGCTATCTTTCAGTGAAAGCACTGTGGAACAGAGAGCTGTCAAAAGGCAGCTACTCCCCACCATCAGTGGGATAAAACTCTGAAGAAAACTCTACTTTAATGGAGAAGTTAGTGAAAAGAGCTGCCCATTCCTAAGATGGGTGGTGACAGTACCAACAGGAATTTGAACTCTCTGTATTTTTGCAGCATTCTGCTTGTGTTACACCTACTGTCATTATCCTTCACGCTGGCACCAGGACCAACCTTTCTGGCTATTTTGGTGTTTCCCACCTTCCCAAGCACCCAGAACTGCATTATCAAGCAAGACAAGTAGCCTAGCTCCATCTATTGACTAACCTCTCCCTCTCTCTCTTTTTTTTTTTTTTTTTTTTTTTTTTTTTTTAAGAACTCCATGTATATTCAATAGACTAGTGCCAAAAGAGCCAATTTGTTCCAGAAAGATAAATAAGCAAAGCCATGTGCATCAGGCAGCAGTAAAGGGCTAGAAACCATGGTCTCTATTTAGGCAGATGCTCAGGTAGAAAGAGCCTTTGCATTCAGTGCCAACTGGTTCTTTAGCTCATGCATTCAGTGCAGCACCAGAGCCTGACGATCTGTCAACATGCCGTATATAGCATACAGGAACTTTGCATTTGCATTCAAACCATCACTGAATTTAGACTTGTTTATCATAGGCGAAAACCCTCTTAATTTTCAAGAGAAGCTAGCAAACACCAGGGGCTCTTGAATCATAAATAAAGATGCAGCACTATGCTTTGCCTTAGTTAAAAGAAAGCTTTCAAATTCAATCCTCACTTCTGTCTCCACAGCTGTGTCAGCTAGGGGCAGATTAGCTGATGACTGGGCAAAGCGTAGCTCCCCTCACTACAGCTGTTCTTCCCACTAGGAACTAGAATTTTATATCATTAATTAAACAAAACCAGTGAATGTGGAATTCAGAAGGTAAGTTTTACTTCTTCTTACATTTGAAAGTGCTCTGGTGTCCTGGTTGATCTTGTGGCAAATACACCCACGATCACTATTAAAATAAAAAGTAATTATGTATGTTGATTACTACAGCAGGTAGATTCTCCAGTCCTCATTTTAAAGGTCTCTCTGATTTCAGTAACAGATGTACCTCTATTAGGGGAATCAGAACACAGTGCAAACATCTTTAGGATTTCCTATCAGTACATTTGAAGTTTTTGTACTGGCAGGATGAAAACACATATAGATTCTTCACTGCATCAATTGCAGATGCACAGACTCTGAAAACAAGCTTAGCAATGTAAATTCAACCTTTCACATACACCACCCTCCTCTGGAGCCTTATAAAAATACCAGTGCAACATAGAGCCATTTTACAAAACAATTATCTTTATAGAAAGGTATTTTAGTGGTATACGTTGAGGTAAAGAATAAAAATAGACCCAGCAGAGGGCATTACCAGTGTTATGGAGAACTCCGGGTAAAATTTGGCCAAATGCCATTTTTATAAAAGCTAATATTTACCTACCAGTTATGATCCCTGGCAAGATGCTTATTGCTATCATACTTCAAAATAATTCTTCAGTTTACAAATTGAAAAAATATGAAATTAGATCTGAATGTTAGGTATTAGCTGTCACAAATTTTAAAAGGCATTATATCAAGTTTTCTTGATTGTTTACTAACCGATTTGATTGTAGCAGGTAAATAAACTACAGCATACATTTTACCTGACAACATGCATCAAAATCACCATAAAAACTAAGTTTATCAAAGTCCAACTCCACAAGAAAAACATGAAAAAGTGCAAATTATGTACCCAGTATTTCTGTCACAGCTGTTTTTTCTTAATATGGCATGAAAAAGGTTTACAGCATATATTAAGAAAATTCTTACAAGTGTTCACCTCAATGCTTATATATACAACATTTTGCTCAAAGTGCTCACTATATGAAAAAAATGATTGGATAAAAATATTTAAACAGTGCTTTCTGAAGGGTCAGGGAAAATTGATATAATACATCAGTCCCATTTGTTTTCCTCTTCACTCAGTGCAACGAGATGCAGAAGTCGCATCAGCTTGAAGAAAAGCTTTGCTCTCCATGTACCAGTAGGCCTCAGTTACAGTGGCATTCTTGGTGTCCCATTGGGGGTGGGTCTTTTATTTTTTCGCATGTGGCTTTGATGTTTTCGAGATCTCACTACTTTCATTCGTACTTCAAATACCTCTTGTATGGCTTTTCGAAAACAATGGAAATTGTAGTCTATTAATCCTAGAGAGACAGAAATGTTTTCCGTATTAATAAAGATCTTTACACAAATTAAGTTAATGAAAAAATGGCTACATTTACTGAAGTACCTCACTCACTCTCTAGAGGTCACAACCAGTGAATCTTCTGGGCAATTTTTTATATACTATGCAAAAGCATATTTGATAAATACAAGTAATTCAGTGAGCATTATAGTTTCACACTATGTCCTGTATTAAATATACTTACTAGTCTTACAGAAAATGGTCAGAAAAAGTACATTTGCAGATGGAGCTTTAAGTTAATCAAGAGCTTTAGGGAAATACGCTGCATACTAAGATAAAAATTAAACTCTTTCATAAATTATGTGTCATTTTATAACTGCAATAAAAATGAGTAGGATATAGTAATCAAAGGATTTGCGGGTTTTTGATATGTAAGATTTGAAATGGATACTCAGAAATATTACCAAATAACAGCTTTTCATAACAGCCAGTTATACCTCATCTTACATTGTAACTGAAAAATAATACATTAGACATGTTGTTAGATAACACATATGCGTAACAGGCAAAGTTACCACGTGAGTGGGCGGAATGGGATCCCACAGAAAAGCTGTAAAGCCATATTGGTATTCAATCTGAAGACTTACTGAGTGCTACCAATTGTGCAATACTGCAATACAATTTTAGGATTTCAGTACTGAGCTTATGACCTCGTTCAAGGTTAATGCCATAAGCTCTCTTAACTCCGATACTGTAGTGTTTTCCACTTTAATTTCCCTAACAGGAGACGATATATATTTTAAGTGGTTTAAATCTGCCACTGTACTTCTTCCCCACCCCAGGAATTATTTTCCCTCTCACTGGAGTTCAGACAAAACATTATTTGGAAGTCACCAGGGACCAAAAAAATCAATCTACACCATAATACTAGAGCTGTACAGTTAAAACGTACAGCATGAACGTATAGCATGAAGCATCCTAAACTATGTAGACACAAAAACCTGACAGTTGCAGACAAAGCCTAGCGAGCGTTTACTCAACCTGGTATCTCTTCTGGAACAGTCTTGTTAGTAGGTATGTCAACGTAACACAATAAAAGAAAGTGACAGCATCTAACGTTCATAAATAATAATGCTGGTACAGATGTGAAAGAGAAAACTGAGCACCCGAAGTTCTATAAAAGGAAAGCTAAATACTCTGTCAATCCACCAGCAAACGTGGCATGAGAACTGCGTTCACAAACACATCAACACTGCCAGGGGAATTAACAACACAAGAAGGTAACACAAGCCAAGACGATGGCTCATTCTTCCACAGTTCAGTTCCAGTCTCAGGGATTCGACTAAGACTAGCGACGCAGTGAACACCATGCCAGTGTACAGAGTGATAATGAGCTAAGCCTTTAGTATTGACTTTGACCAAGGTCAGCGAGATTACCACAAAGTTTTATGTACTTTAATTGCAAAATATGAAAGCTGCCCAGTTCATAAAGATTCAGCTTCTCAAAGCCTCCTTCTAGAGGCAAGAAAAGCAGGAACGTATTTCTTTCTATTTGCCACTTTCAATAATTTTCCCTTAGTTACAGCACGCAAGCTGTTCCAAATATATATGCTAGTGCCAATAAGTACAAAGCAACGTTAGCTAAGGTAAAATGACACATTCTACTGTTGCAGATGGAAGCTCATTGCACTGGATGTAAACTGTGTATGCTTTGATATCAGAAATTTGTCAAATATATTTATGATTTCATCTTTCCTTAATGCCAGCACAAATACCTCATACCTTTAAACATAATGTTCTGTAAGCTCTGTCAAGGTGTATTTACCTTTTATAGTTGTGATACAGCTAGAAATTGTATCAGTGAATGACAGTCACAGAGTTATTCATTAACTCGCAAATGTAAAGCAAAAGTAAGGCCATATTAGACAAGGGAAAAATACCTTTTCTCTCAAAGCTTTCTTCTCTTACAAAGCAAACAAGAGCAAGGAATTTTGTCACCTCTTTCAAATAAAGGACAGTTGTATTGTTCAGTTTTATGATTGCCATTGATTCTTTGTCATAAGGAGTCCCGGTGCCATCATCTTTGAGCCTGAAGTGCAATATTAAAATAACAATAATAATTAAAAAACACACACACACAAACAAGGTAAGCCACCGGACGAGCTAACAAAAGTATCCTGCTTTGGTTCTTTCATCACATAACCTCAAACTAAGAAATTTTCATTTCAACCTTTTAGGGAGACTTCTTTAAACTAGAGACAGTGTAAACTAAGAGACATAGAGATTAAACCATTTATCCAAATGCACACCAAATCTGAGACCTGGGGCGAGAAATCAGATCTCTCAACAGCCAAGTAGCTGAACTGGAGCTCAAATTCTTCTCTGTTATTTGCAAACCATATATCACAAAGTTGTCTGTTTTCTTATTAATGAACTATACTATGACTATCTAAAATATGTGAAACGGTAAGTCTGTACTGATAATTCCAAGCCCAGTAACCTGGCTTGTGCAGTGGCAGCTCACTGATAGTTCAAGTCATCATGAAACCTTCTTCATGAGATGTTCGCTTTTGCAACACTGCAACATTGTGAAAAGAGATTTCTCCTTCACAGATGATATTCACCACATAAGCTTTGTGCCTTGCAGTTTCAGCCTCCCTACTAAATGCATGCACAGATGTTGTTAAATGGGTAGCTGTCAGCTATCTCCAAGAATTATTGCATCATTAATATATTAAGGTAGCAAGTTCCACAGATGCTTCAGGAAAGGAGGAAGAGAAATGAACTGCAATACCACATATCTATATCTAAAAAACAAGACAAACAGATTTCTGGTGACAAACACTAAACCGTTATGCAAAGACGGTGGCAGAGTGACATCTTGTGAAAGGAAAGGCCCACAAGTGCTGTACAAATAAGAACTAAATGCATTATTTTTTGGGCTAAACAGTAGCTTCCTTTTCTGTACAAAAAAAAGGCCACAGAATCAGAATTCTGTATTGTACATCTCTGCAAAACACAAGTTTTTGTACAGTTAGTGTACTGATTTTGGACTGAATCCAAAATCTGAAAGGTATAGTAGAATATATAAACTTAAGAAATTTTACAAAGGTATTGAATGATTAGTTGTTCTTTCAAAGTTCTAATGGCTATTGTGCTCTTCACCATGGTTCTCCCTTGTAACTTCTCTAAGACCGCAAGAAACCTACACATCAGTACGGATTTCAGGCTACACTCTCTAATAAGTATACTGTGGTTTAACCTAAAAGTCTATGCATCTTAATGCACTAGTTCTACCTTAATGTGCTCCTGCCTTTCCCAGGAATAGCTGGCATTCCATTTGGCCAAGGGCCAAGCCACGTAAAACAGTTATACAGCTTGCAAGGAGATGTACATGCTACTCCAGAAATTCTACAGTTGCTAATGGAAAAGGATAGGAAACAGAATAAAAAATAAGGCCCTGGAGGGAAAAGAGGACAAACAGATGACTGAAACAAGAATGAAGCAGCTCTTTGAGGCCATTAGAGGCGACTAGCTATTAAAGTAAACAAAAGTAGTAAATATGGCCCTCCTTTTATTAAAATGGAAAGCATCCTTCTGTTAAATTTGGCCATGGGAAACGAAAGATAATGTTAGTATCTCCTTTTATTTAAAGATAGTTACTTCCCACTCCTTCCTCCAAATAAAAGTTATTAGTATAGAGTGAGGAAGGTGTTCACAAAAGAGGCTGTGGCAGGGAACAGTGCTTGCTGCTGGCAGGGGAATCTGTACCTCAGAGAGCTGCTATTTCCTCCTCCTGCCCAGCCCTGACTGTTGTGACAAATTACTCATTCTTGTTATTGCTTATCATTCTAATTTTGAGGTCATTCAGAATCTAGGTACACAGATCTATGAAAAAGTAACAATTTACTTACCCATATATACAAGAAATGTCAATCACAACATCTATCATATCACAGCAGAGTTCATAAGTCTGCATATCCACTGGAGTACTGTCCGTTGCAATATAGATTTTACTGACTACATCAAATAAAAATGCTTTTTCAATCCCAGAATTCTATTTAAAAAAGAAAAAAAATAAAATGGAAACCATGTCTTCAAATTAATACCAATCTTTGTTCCTCTATTTGCCTATTATATAAAAAGCTAGGCTGAGTAAGTGAAAGTTATTTTGCAGTCATGCAGATTTTGAAAGAACTGCCCAGCACCCTCATAGCTTTGTAGTAAACGGTGGTGCTCACAGACTTTCTAACAAAGATAAAGGTTCACTGCACTGATCTATACATCCCTGCTCAAAAAAGCTTGCCTTAACATTCCCAAAGAAGAAAGGAGCAAGTGATAGGAGAAAAAAACCCAGCCAACCAAACAAACAGTTCCTGGCTCTGAACAGACATAAGTCAAGACTCCTGAACACCACCTCTCTGGAAAACATCTGGATAGCTTACATTTATTTTCTGTGGAAAATGCACAGGGAAAATCTTTTGAGGTCAAGGTTTGGGGTCTTGCTCCTGATTCTGACAGTGGACACAAAAAGAGGGCTGTAATTTGAAGTTATTCTAGCTGGACATACACCAAGGTGGAAACAAGAAAAGAAAAAGATATAATGGACAAGGAGGAACTGAAACACTGTGAGCAGTAGGGACCAGGATTAATTTCTTAAGGAAACTGAGAAATTGTCTCATCAGGGTCTGTAAGTGTGGTTCTGCTTGGCTCCTTAGAACATCTTTTAGGATCAAAGGAGAAAGATCAGTATTTTGGTGATGATCTTTCAGCATTCAAGAAGCATTAGTAGTCACAACCATGTTGATACTGCTAAGCCTGGCCAATGTGACGACAGCTATGTTCTTGTCACCCTGCCAAGCTGATTCAGACTCAATCTATGCTTAGAGCTGCAAATATGATACATCTCCAGAGGCTAGCCAGGAATGCTAGCTCAGTCCCAGCTCAAACTCTTTGTGCAGATAAGGTAAAATGTCATAAGCCTCTGTTTCCTGAAAAAAAGAGGAGAAAATGTGTACGGTTTAACTGAACACAGTAGCTTTGCTTGCTGATACCAAGGGGTTGCACCTAGGCAGCTGTCCCAGCATGAACACAAAGGGCAATTTCCCAGTACTGCTAAGGCTCAGGCTTATCAAATATGCTTCAGAAACCAAATACACAGGAAGAGAGGCAACTTTGTCCCATCAAACCAATTTTTTTTCCATATATGGGCTTCCCTTTTAATAGCTTGGGACTGTTACCATAACAGTTTTGTAACTGCCACAAACACTCTGAAAACTCCTAACACATTTTAATAGCTTTAGCTTGGCTTGTAGTTACATTTTTCCTTTTTTTCTTCTTCTCTCTTCCTAAGTAAACCATTTCACAAATAGTTAAGAGACTAAAGTGACCTTCCTACTTTCCCACATTTCCCAAATTCCCTGAAATAGGTGCAAAGATTCCAACCTGGTTATGCTACTGCACAATAGCCAACAATACTTTGGAGAGTTTCATTCCGAAGATGTTTAATTCTTCCACCAGCACATAAGACTGGAAACACCCATCAATAATGCCACAGTATGAGGTAAATGTATTTCATTATGGCAAAGACTACATGAACAGCATACTACAGTAATTCATTAATAAAAATATTATTCAAAACTAAGTATACACTCTGGATACCTTATGTACATGGATACATGGGCTGCAGCACATGATGTACAAGGGCTAAGGGGAGATCTTACCGCTACGTACAACTCCCTAACAGTAGCGTGCACAGAAGACAGAGCTAAATTCTTCTCAGTGCTGTAGAGCGGAAGGACAAGTGGCAACAGCCACAAGTTGGAATTCTGACTTGATACAAGGAGGGGCAAAAAAAAAAAAAAAAAAAAAAAAAAACTTCTTCCATAAGAGCGGACAAACACTGGAGCAGGCTGACCGGAGAAGCTGTGGAGTTCCCATCCTTGTAGCTACTCAAAGCATAACTCAGCATAACCACTCAAAAAGCATAACTACTCAAAGCACAACCCTGAGCAATCTGCTCTAACTGGCCTGGCTCTGAGCAGGAGGTCGGCCTAGCTGACCTCTGGAAGGCCCTTCCAACCTACCTGGCTCTATGAGTCTATGTTCTCTAAGCACTAAGAACAAAGATGTAAATATATTATTTTGCTTATTCTGGTCCTATTTGAAAATTAAAATCACACAGCTATCACATAATACATTAATTCTCACAGCACCTCAGACTTCAAAAGATGCTGTCAAATAGGATTAACCACAGAATTCGGGGTGTATAATAATAGCTGTAAACATAACATAAATAGATATATATTGCCAAAAGACATATTTAAAAGGAGAAGCATTTATAGACAAAAGAGTTTGGAGGACAAACCCTGTAGCATCATTCCTGAAGAGCTGATTGTAAAATTTTCTGTTATGAAAAGAGAGACATACAAAAAGAGAGACAGCTATACATTCAGTTGTACAGGTAAAATCTTCTTTAAGATATTAAGATTTCAGTAGCAAATATAATAATCTTTAATAATGAGAAGTGTTTTTTCCACCTCAGAACTCTAGAAGCTGCAGTCTGTCTATTCTTCCAGTGACAGTTTAAAAGGTTTCCATCCTGAGATGTCTGCCATGCCTGGTGGTAGGGGCAGCAGAAAACCTGAGTAGTGACTGTTCAGTTACTGCAGGTTGAAGCTTGGTGTCTTAACTTAAACCACCAGAATTTTCTGTTTAAACCAATGCCATGCTATGACCTGCTGAGAAACAGGCACACATTTGTTTCTGCTGACCTTTGCATGGTGACAGAAACTTCTGCAAAGTGGTACGATGGACTGCCAGGACTAGTAACCACTTAAATTGTGCAAGCATGACTTGACACATTTCATTTGCCAGAGTTTTTAGCATGCCTTTAACTGACAAGAGAAAGGACTTACTGCAGTGTTCACAGGGAAACAACTTAGGGGGGGGAAAAAAAAAAAAATCAATACAAAAAATAATTCCAAGCTCATAGGAAGTTGGGAAACACTGGATACAGAAAACACTATTCAAAGAGACATTATATAACTAATGCTCAGTGACAGAAAATGATTGTAAGAAATCAACTATTTTTCTTTCTAGGGCATGAGGCACCTTATTAGAGAACAAAAGCCAATAGCTGCCTTATTCAGTTGAATGAAATTCTGCCACTGATGTCAATGAGAGCAGGGTCAGAATAAGCATGAATCACCTATGGCGTAGCTCTGCCAGACTAAGGAAATGCAGTATGTGCAAGGAACTCCTCTGTTCACTACGGAGTGTTTGACAGAAGTTGTCCCATGGCTAATAAGAATAAGGCAATTCATTGTGAAAAATCCTCCACTATGAATATATATGTGAGACTTCATTTCAGATTGGTCAAAAGTATCAGGTAGCTGAAATTCAAACCACGTCCTTCAACTAGTAGGTCTGATAAAGCAGAGCGCAGAATGCGGTTTCTACTCTTTAAATGGGATGGGTTCAGTAAAATTGGTGGTATTACTCCTGCTTCTAGGTTAGATGAAGTGGCATAACCTTTTCTTTCTTGAAATTACAAAGAGTAAGCTAGGATTTGGCCCTAAAAAGTCAGTTTTTAAAGGAACTTTGAGGATATCAGCAGTCATTTACAGTTAGATATGAATTTTTGACAGTTACCTAAATAGGTTTTGTGGCAAATAGAAGGTTTAGTGCATTTGGATTTACAGATTATGAAATTTAAATAATCATTAAAAAATTAACAAAAAATACCCAAGTTTATTTGCTCCATAACTCGTTGATGGGTTTTAATGCAGATTTTTTTAAACAACAAAAAAAGTCCTAAAAGGAAAAAGGAAAATCTACATTCTCGTGCCACATAACTTGATCACTCAGTATGGCCATGGCAGTTAAAAAGTACATTTTATATGAAGCTCATATGGTGTTAGTCAGTGAAGATTTACATGGTTTTTGAATGCTAAAGCAATAATCTTATTTTATGCTTGACAGGCAGCTAGAGTAAAGCATGTAGAAGCTCACACTCTGTGGCACTATAAAAAGTTTGGCAAAAACCTGCTATGAACTTAAAGTGACCACAGATCTGTTTTCATAATCACCACCTATTTGTGTTGGAACGTTTTCATGGCATAAATTAAAGCATATCCTCATGAATACTGCTCAACTGCAAAAACTAAATCAGAACACCAAACTCACACTTTGCTATCCAACATATGGCTTCCTGAGGTAATGCATGATCAAAATCCATGTCCAGATTCCTAACTTGATTTGTTCTTATTGAGTTTAGTTAAAGTAAAGAGGCACCCTATTTAATTCTACTCTGCAGAATAATGTTTTCTCTTCCTATGGTTGCACATAAACTCTTTCCAAGTCTCCTACTCACAGCACCTTTCCACAACAGAGGGCAAGCAAACTGAGGACACAAGAGGAAGACATAGCTGCATGCCATTAACAAACTGGATTATACTGTATTTGGACTTAAGAAACAGTTTGAGACTCTTTCCCCTACTGGGGAACATCTCTTAGGAACATTTTTTCAAAGTTCCCCTTCATTTAAAGGGTTGTTCTTCCTTACCAATTACATGTAATATTCTAGGTATTATTGAAGCTGCCTCCTGGGTGTCCAAAATACACAAAAAACTGCCACCAGTCACTCAGGAAAAAGGCAATGATTGATCTGTCGAGAGGTCCGGTACAGACTCTCCACTAATTCTAAACAATAAGCAGACCCCATATAGAGACCAGAGTCACAATCTGAGTGACTGGGATGACTGGCACCAGGAAGGCGATCATCTGGAAGAAAATAGCTCTAAGATTGTGTAGCGTATTCAGCATAGTATCTAATTGCTCCAGAACTAGATAATCATCACCTTTTCATCACCTTTCTACCTTGTGTGGAGCCTGAGACTGGACGACAACTGGGAAGTAGTCCGGCAACTTTAGTAGAAATAGTCCTTTGCAACAAACTGTTTATTATGAAGCAGCATCATTTTTTGCTTACTATTAAGAGAGCAGGTTTTTGAAGAAAGACCTTCGTGTAAACCTGGCCCTCCCTTTCAGCAACACATCCAACTTCTTTCTCCTTCTCTCTCTCTCTACCTTCACATCCAGTACTGAAAGACTGTGAAGTCTAATTTTATCTCACCAGGCTGTTGAATAATATTAAATAATCCCATTATGTCAAAATCACAAAAAGGGACAACAGAATATCGTGCTTGGAAATTGAAGGCTGACAAATTTATGCTATATGCAAGGTTCAAAATTGTAACACTGGGAAGAAGAGTACAGTTTCATGACCTGCAGTGACTTAACTACCACCAAAAGAGGGAGCTCCCCCTTTTCCCAATCTACCCACTCTGTAACCTTTGCTCACGGCCACATGTTCCCATATCTTATCTTGTGGCAAAACAAGAGCACGGTGCACTCCTCTGTGAGCTGCTTTTAACTAAGGAGTCAAAAGAACGGAGCAGTCTTTTGCTGCACTAGGGTTTATCATAGTCACTCTATGAGGCAAGAGGTGAGTGCCAGCACGAGTACAGAGGACGGGAGGGGACCACACAGACAGGAACAGCGGAACAAGCAATCACTTCCTTCAGTGGTAAAAGCAATTAGATATACAAAGCTCCCTAACTGCCCTTGAGCGTAACTATGAGACTTGGAATGGACTCTTATCTCTGTAAATTTCAAGACAAGTGAAGATTTTCTTAAGCGAGGTAAGCTTCAATAAAAAGTAGAAATAATTCTAGGAGGTACTATAGACTGCTCTACATAGGAGGCCCGACTAGACAATGTTCCTTTAAGAACTTATTTACACAAATTCTAAGTACTACTAAAAAACAAACACACACACACACAGCTTTGCAACGTTCAGGCTAACGTATGAGTAGAGAAGTAATGACTGCTAACCCACTTCACGTGTTGCCTTCATTCAGGGGGTTACTGTGAATATCTCAGTAGCACAGCAAGACTGCTGAATAGATAGGAAGGTGGGGCCAAGCTTTCTGTCACTGCATTTCAACTAATTTTTGCTGATTTCTCTGGAAGCTCGCATTGCTCACAATCTCTCGGAAGGTTCTCAACAGATATCTGAATGTGCATGTTGTACATAGCTGGATCTACACACAAAGTATGTAACAAGTACTTACTGAAATAAAGATGTTAAGCAGGTTTTCCAGTGTTGGGAGCTGTGGAATCAGTTTCTGTACCACTTTGCTAAAGGCTTCAAATATAGAATGATCATATATGCTTGTCAGATAAAAGCTGGAAAAAAATGTCACCATATTTTCTTTTTAGCCACGTACTGTGAACATGATGTACCTTTCATATGAGTGAAATGAAATCTTGTCAAAACACCAAGTGCCTAAAATTATGCAATTACCCCTTGTGATCAAAAGTTGCATGTTTCAATTAAACACAGGACTTCATACAGGAAACTATATATTGTTATGATTATATTTGGCACGATAGTACATATCTCTATACCCACAATTCTAGACGCTGCAATCTAGCACTTGATGTAGAATTTTATGATGCAGTTCCCACCTTGGTATTCCTAGGAAAGCATTTTTCACATCGCAGGAGAGCCACACTACCGAATCTGTGTGTTGTGATTTACATTTTTAAAGCTGTGGACTCAGTTAATAAAACAATGATGTAGTCAAGTTGTTAAAAGTTCTATGAGCCAGCATGTTCATGAAACAGGTCTATTTTTATTAATGCATTTGTACTTGGCTTTAAATCCTAAGAATGATATGAAACGACATGTCTGCAGAAATACATTATGCTAGCAAATAATAAAAAATAATCTGCTTTATCCACAGACATAACGCAGAGACACAGCATCTGTCTTCCCAAGTGGCTCTGAGCAGGCTGCAGCAGTGAGGACTAGTGGTTGGGAGGGGATTAAGAGGCAGAGGGATGCTTTCAAAGAAAGCAAAAGGGATGTGACTGGCAAATACACTCTACTGCCTGCTGCCATTTTCCAAGCTAATTTACTTCAAGATAGCAGCTGCAGCAAAAACTAGTAAGACTCAGGCCTATTCACCATCTGTTTGTAAGCACTTCCCTTCCCCATCTTTTTCTCCAAGACAGCTCCCAGAAAAATAATCCTTTGTTTGGCTCAGGTCAAATGCAATGCCTATGACTAAGCTCTTCCTTTATGCATCAAAGTCTTGTTGCTTGCTGCTTTAATAGAACAGAAAATGATAACTTGTCAGATAAGCTGCTCCCATCTTTGACTTAAGAATTTTTGCACAGCAACTTCTCTCACCTGAGGTGAATTTTCTCCAATCCAGCATCTGCAAGGTCATCATTTGCCCTCTGGTGAATATCTCTTTGCGTTTCAATCTTGTGGTCATCAGATAAGCCATCCACTTTATGGATAAAGATTTCAAAGTTGATGTCTGGATTCACTTTATAGGCTCTGGTTACAGTAAGATGCAGCCGAGCTAACGCTTCCATATAATCATCCTAATGATGGAAAAATAAAAGGTACAAGTGTAGGAATGTTTAAATTTTTTTTTTTTTTTTTTTTAATTTCTGATGTTGTAAGTAGGAGCCTGAGCCTACATCCAGCATGTGCACTGATCTCATGCAGTCAGCACTTGCAAGTCCAAGCAAGAAGTTTGAGATATTAAAGCAAACTAGTTAACAGGTTTTGGACGTCCTGAAGAGAGACATTCAAAATAACTAAACAGTTCTTCCAGTTTTAATGACTTTCTTTAAATGTGTGTTTGTAACCGTAAGTTATTCATTTGCTTTAGAAAAATCTCTTTATGCTTTCCACTCTATTTCGCTATTGCTGAAAGAAGAAAAGAAAAAGTAGTTTAAATGTACCCCCTCTTTTTCTTTTTTTTTTTTTTTTTTTTACCTGAGAATCAATAACAAATATCAGTGCTCCAGTGCCTCTGAAAATCATTTCATAGTCAAATGTAGGATCAAAGAAATCAATTTGCCCAGGAAAATCCCATATTTGAAAGTTGACAAAGGAGCTGTTGGAAACATCCTCTCTGCAGATCTTGTTTGTACTCTCCAAGAAGAGGGTCTCATTTGGTGACATTTTGTGAAAGACAACTTTCTGAATGGAAGACTTCCCACTTCTTCTCAATCCCATGAGCAGGATTCTTGGCTTAACTTCAGTACTGAAGGGATCATTGAAATCTAAAACTGAATGAAATAACAGAAGAAGAAAAACAGTATACTATACCAATATAATGTAATCACATACAGACATCCTACAATAGCTAATTTCCTTCTCCATCATAATCAGCTGCAGGTTTTGAGAGTATATTTTTGTGTAGTAAATGACATCATTACCATCCAGGTAAAGAATATACTCTCAACTAAAAGAATAGCACCCTTTTATGACCCTTCAGCAATTCTCCCACAGCAGTCTGAAGACTGACTGTTCAATAGCTTTTTACGCTAGGCACTTCATGACACACTAACTGGCATCATAACAAAGCGGGTGGGTTAGACCAACCAAGAAAATGGGATCTGACTGCAAACTCTCAGTGAGGTAATCTCAATGCAGTGTCCTCTTAGCTTGCAAGACCTGACCCTGACGTATGTAACGTTTTCAGTTACATACACTAACATGGGAAGGGGAGGTGGAGTTGCAGTTCTTTTTTCCATAATGTAAACCAACAGCGCGCTTCTCTGAGATTAAGCTAACAAAAAGTAGGGTTTAAAAAAAAAAAATTCTTTACTGCTACAACTTAAAGCCTAGAGCCTAGACATGATAATGTTGCAAAATTCAGAAGCTACAAAAAAGCCTTTTCCCTTCCTTACCCCAGCATGGATTTTGGAGAAAACCTGATACATCTTCTCTACTGCAACTTAATATTCTTTTCCTCTTTAAGAATAGGTGGAATACTAGATACAATTTGATTAACATGTAGAAAATCAGTGCAAGTATAAATAATTTACTTTTGAATAATGGCAAATACACTCAATATTTGTGTAGTACATCCATCTGTATGACTTAACTGTATTTTTTTCTCCAAAACAGAAAATTAAATAGCTGGTTTATTTTAAAAATATAACTGTTGACTTGTAAATGAAATGGCAGGTTATATCTACGTTTATCTGAACATAAACAGGAGGTGGGAAAAGACCTTATGTTACAATCCTGATCCAAAATAAACTCATATTTCTAGACAAAAACCTTGAAAAATGAAGGCAGTGGTTTTATACATACTTACTACTGTTTGGTCCAGAATGTATATAAATAAATAGATGGCATGCTGTCCTACAGTATCATGTGCAAACTGCCTTAAATTTTTTTTTTTTAATAATGTAATTGAAAATATTTAGTAGAAATAAAAAGCATCATAAAGGACAGATGCAAAGTACTGCTAAATACCATTTTCAAACTGTCACTGACCATTCTGAAAAAAATATCTTATTAAAAAGTATGTCAGTTTTCGCCTATGTTTCCAACTTTTCCATAGTATGCCTTCGGCAAGAGAGAGAAATAACATTCCTTCTCTCCAAAGGGGAAAGGCTTTGTTTTTTTGTGTTTTTTAAATCATGACTGTAGCAAATCATTCGTCTGATACAGAAAAGTTTTCTTCATATTATTCTGCCCTATCTGTTATTTCCGACTACAGGTTCTTAGAAATATGATGCATCATGATTAATGCATTCTCCTTCTTGGAAATCTCTGTAAAACTGCTCAGATGATTTATGTAAACTGTCCTTCTCTTATTACCCTGCACTGAGGCCTTCCAATAGCTCTTTTTCCCTGACTGTACCAGATACAGGCTCTCTCTGCTTTTCAGGTTCCCCGCAAGTTAGGCCTGCCAGATCCCAGCACAAAATAAATCCCTGTTTGTTTCCTGCCAGGAATGCTAGGGTATCTCCCGAGTTTATCTGTTCCTGTCACATCTTCTCTCCTGCTCCTCATATCTTTGGAAAGATCCCTCAATGATAGCCACAAAGATAATTTCGTATGAAGAGTCACCTCTAACAGAGGCCAGTATTTCCTGAAAATAGTTCAATAGTTAGCAAGAGGCTATTATTGCTGATTGGCTTATTTATTCTTATAAAACACGCTATTGTTTTCCTTTTCCCAGTCATCTTGCCCTATATGATTATTTTACACATGTCCTGTACTTGCTTCAAATTATGACCTTTTCAGGAAAGTCTCATTGAAAAAGGGTACAGAAATAGGCACTATATAGAACTAAAAATCTCAGATGTGTATGATTCCAAAGCTAGAGGTGCTCCTTACAACATAATTAGAGAAAGTAAACCAGAAGCGTGCAAGTTATTTTCCCACATTTTTGGATAAAAGTCTTCAATCCTACCAAGCTTGTCCACCTTAGCAAGGGGGGAAAAAATAGTAAGATTGCCCCGACACAGAATTATCTCATCTCTGTTAAATTCTCATTTTATGAATCAGTCTTTCCATCCATAATTTCTGTGTTCAGCAATTATCATAAAAAGTTAACACCAGAAGTAAGCTTCTTTTTGTATCAATAGGCTCTTGTTCAAGCAATTGACTTAAATCTGTTTATGAAAACAAAACTAGTAGCATTTTCCTCTCCCACCCATCTCTAAAAAATCTGCATGTGTATACTTGCATGTGGTATCTGTGCAAACTCAAATTTCAAAACATGCAATACATATCAGTACTAAAGTGATTCTAATAACACAATTCTACATAAGTCTCTAGCTCAGCTTTAAAACATTCTCATCCAATTACAAATAGCCTTGACAATAGATAGTTACAACATGCTGCAGGAAAGGAGGAGTGAGTTTGTGTTAGTTAAATGTGTGAACTCCGAAAGCCACAGGAGGGCTTCTTTCCCTTAAGAAACTGGACATCCCAGAAGCAATGGGAAGCAAGAGGTCAACTCAGCAGGTATGCACTTCCTCTGCAACGGGACTTACAAAATAGTACTGGGCTCATGGGGAGTTCATTTCAAAGGTGGTTAGGATTTCAAGTGCTATTGAGTAATTAGTCTTAAACTCTGTAAGAGGTTCTTCTCCAATAAATATGATTACAGCACGCCCCCTGCCAAGCTGCAAAACAAAAGCCTGGGAACACACCAATTTCTTATGTTACCTACCCTAGTTTGAAACAGGTATCACTAAGATGGAACTTTTTTCAGTGTCCCTACAGTTATACTAGTGTTACAGTACTTCCGGGAATAAACTATACTGTTACATCCATAAGGACATAAATAGATAGCTATCCACACCTGGGGCGTACCAGGTACGCCTCTAGGCCTTAGAGTGGCCCTGTGACTTTGAAACGTCCTTTGATACCAAGCTGAAAATGGTAGCGTATGTGAACATAAAAAGCTTTCAAACACTCCTGTGATATCCTGTCTGCAGCGTCAAACACAAGCAACAAGACCCGAGATGCCAACGCTAAACCTGCGCGATAAGGCTCACAAGCACACAGTGGTCAGGTTTAAACAACTATCAGACTGCAGGCCAAACACACTAGCTGTCAGCCAGAACCAGACTTCTCTCACTATTTGCGTAATAGACTATTCAACATAAATTCAGAGCACAAAACAATTATTTTTCTTTCTCCTTTTCTGCTGAGATGAGTTTTGAGTCACAGAAGAGTGGTGCACACATCTGTTCATACACATGTCCTTCTTGCATATTCTCAACACACTTTAGTGATCAATTCTATTCCAAAAGTACCAAAATACAAGTGAAGCAGCTTCAGGAACAGCAATCTAAGTTTTGATCCTGTAGTTCTTGGACAGGCAAACGCACTTAAGTTATGTGGAGTTCTTCTCAAGTTAAGACTGTTGATCAGGAAAAGCTAAGTTGGAGAAAGACAACGAGCAAGATACCTAGAAGAAAACTTGGCAAGGAAACAAAGTTTATTAAGCTTTCTATCCCCTTCTTATCACTCCTCCCACTCACTCTTAGAATAAGTTTATATTTATTGAGAGTCACTTGAGAGTCAGTTATCTTCGTATTACTGATTTCTTATTAACCTAAATATTTTCATTATTTAGATTAGAAATGGATTTCAAATAGATACCCTAAGGTTTTGATGACTGGGCCAATCCCAAGTTTTAAAGTAACGGAATGATATCAGTCCCAGCCTCATCGTTCAGCTTTAAGAGGAACAAGAAAGCAGGAGTTAACTTTCAAGTTGTGTTAAGAGAGAGATCAGGACCATTTCTAGTCACGAATTATGATTAAGTATAACATGGAGAAAGACTATAGCCTAGCAATTCAGTGCAGCGTCACCACTACAGAAGTTAAAGCTACACAATAGATGCTTCTAGGTACTAACGTTATTAAACAGATGTTTTATTCACAGTCAACATCTCAGCAGAGGGGACCCAGAAAAGAGCCTGTCCGTTTATGACAAAACTCAATGGGCTGAAAAACATGGAAAACGTGAAGGAATCTTTTGCACAGGAGCGCGCTTCACATCCAGAAGCGATGATCAAATTTGTATTCTGTTCTTCAAGCCTCACGCACAGCTTTTAGAAACACAAGGGGAAGATGTGCGTCAGGAATGAAAATAACCTTGGTCATGTCCATTTGTACCTCCTGAGTCTTAGTGACCCAAGAATTATGGTTTCACAAGTAAAGGTCTTACAATGTTAGCATGAAACATCCCTTTGGCACCATCTACTGGCTCATGAGTGGGTACGCCACTCAGTCTGAGCCCGTGTCACTACAGTGACTGACACAGCGCTGAGAACTCATTAACTCTAGGATCCTACGCATTTTAAGTACATTTGAAAGGCCTTGACATGTATTACCACATACTGTGCTCTTGTTAATTATTATCTGTGAAACACTGTCAGGTTGGAGCAGTGCACAGATGAAACCCTTTCAAGCAAAATAGCTGCAGGAGGTGATGTCGGTAACTCAGTAAACTGAAGCCCATCCTCCTAATGAAGCACAGCCAACTTTTGCTAATTCACCGGCAACGATATCTAGATAAGTAATAGGCTGCAGTCAACACACTGCTCTACTGCTCCTGTCAACCTGAACAGTAAGAACAGCATCTTTCTGTGACTGGAAAAAAAACGTGCCACAATGCTTCCCCACTTATAGAGGAGTAATAAGCCTTTGCTGTAGGATGATGTGCTACAGTACTTTCTGTTTTGGTGGCTACTGTCTTGTCGATAAAACAAACCCAAGATGCAGGATTTAACAGTGTTTCCTCCACCCCACCCTTTCCTTCAACGCACAAGTTCTCTACAGCTGCCAAATATATAGCCACGATTTCATTAACGTGCACATATCCATCTACCCTGCAATTTGTAAAACATTTTGGCCATCAGAAGGGAAAATAACCTATTCAAAGCTTTACAAGTAGCAGTTTGAATAACACACTTTATAACAGCCTTTAAAGAACAGCCTTCTGGCTGATGCTTTATTGCATTTTTCAAAGAATTAAACTCAAACTCACTCTGTATGCAACAGAACTTACAAAGTCTAATTTGCTATGGATTTGTACTTTATGTCCCCTTCCCACCACAATAACCCCAACTTCCCCCATGTATCTTATGACGACACATCCTCCAAATAACAGATATAATATGCTGTGGCTGATCTGGAGCTAAACACATGTCAGTTGGCTAGCCAGTTCACACGTGTGCTCTGGTTAGCCAACTGCTGCCAAAGAGAACACGTACATCTGCTCAAAGAGGCTTTCATTTCTGTCTCTCTCCTCCTCCCTAATACCAGTTTTCAGACTGGTAGGAACTTAATTATCTTTGAAACTTTTCTCCTTTCTTTCATATTTGGTTGAAAGTGGCCGGCAGTTACCAAAGTTCGGATAGGTGATGAGAAAGGAACAGGAAGACACACAGGCTAGCTTCATAATCCCCTTTTCTTCAAGGGTTCAGGTCAACACCTCACACGCAATTTAAAAAAATGGTTTAAATAACTTGGAGGTTTACACTGTTTTTATATTAAATTTTTCCAAGCTTGCACATTTTTATGAACCAGAACGCTTACTAACAAAGAACTGCTTTATACTACTGCTTTATACATACTGAAAAAAAATACAGTTGCAAGTGCAAGTAGTTATTAAAGAGTAAAATGAACATCAGCTCTTTTGCTAGTCAGATGTTATTTAGACTTTGAAATTCTGCCCATTCAAAGATCAGGAAATGTAAAAGGATATCATCCAAACCTAAGACTAAATTGCAAACGCTATAGCACTTTCCTTTGAGAGAGATTTAGAGATTACCTTATATGTAAAGGAACTGCACGATACACTGCCTGCCCACATTCCTTTGCAAAGTACATGACAACTCCTTCTTTAATTTGCCATGGAAATGCCAGTCGATGTATCACTGCAACTTCCCAGACAAGGTTACAGAGCATGATTGTAATATGAATAACAGAAACACTATTTTCTATTCTGTAATGAGAAAGATAATTTTTCCCATTGTTAGCTGAAACACATTTCTTATTTCATTCATTTTTGCACAGAGAAAATGTCAAGTTTTAACCTTTATGTACAGGGGACATACCACTCCTAAACTTTCCACTTATGTACCTTCAAGTCCATTTATCTTCTGCAAATTCCAGGATTACTGTGACTGTAATATTTCCAGCACATTACAGTGCTGCCAAGACAATAGTCTTAGAAAACACATACACTGAACATCTTCAACGGTAAGAGATGGCCTGAGCCTAAAGAGTTAACAGAAAAAGCTCGTATGCAATCAAGAAAGCTGTTCAACTACTGTCGGTTTACAAACATTGCAGAAATGCCTGGTGGACGGAAATTCTTGTGGCTAAAGAAGAGACTCGGAACCAAAAGACCTGGTTCTACTCTGCCACAAATGGTGCACTCTGCAAGCATATGACTTAAAGCTACTTCCTCAGACACTATGCAGAAGATCTCCCCACTTGTAAATACTTTTTAATTGCATATATCAAGAAGATGGCTAGGTTTGACATAACACTAAGTGCCTTTAAGGTATATTAATATGACCCCACGTGTAAAGTCAGAAGACTGAGGAGGACAAGAGCACTGGTTTCAGCATTCAAGTGGGAGATAAGAACAAGTATGGGGTAAGAGAGGACCAACAGCAAGCTTTGAAATCTCCCATGTGCCTACAAGCACAATTTATTTTTTTACTTTTATGCCTGGCTTCTTCCTTCCTTCAATAGCCATGCATAGAAGTTACTAAGTTACTCTCCTTTTGTTGCCCTTTCTGTTCTTTCTATAGAGAAAAGTGGAGAATTTTGCGCTATTTACTGCGCAGATCTAGGAAGAGATGAGACAGAAACTGAGAAAAGCCCCTTCCCCTGCAGCCAACTCAGTGTTAAATACACAAAACTCTGATCCAGATCCCAACCCCCTCTCTTAAATATGCTCTAACCCTCATCCTCCAGAGACTTTAGAAGCAAACAGAAAGTCAGTAGATCTGGACAGTTAAAATGATCCTTTGTTTTCATCCTGGATAGGAAGAGGTCTCTGCATGGACTGTCTTGTCCTGCTCTTCTGGATATAAAGGCTTGTGTTTTTATTGAGTACAAAATTCTGATGTTCCTCTGAAGAAATTTTTTAATTTTCAGCAATTTAACAAGGTTCCTGTTGAAAAATAGGCAAATAAATTCCTCTGAGGACAGAACGTGGATTACTTCCCTGTAGTAAATACTACGTTAGCTTAGCATGAAATAAACAAGCTAAAATACATTCTCCTTGCATCAGAATAAAGGCAATTCCTTAGTAGTTTCAAATAAGAGTTTAGTCAGTCTCCGCTACAGCTTTACATCCTGGCATGCTGCATACCTAAATCTACACTATGGAGGCATAGCATTCAAAACACCAAGGGGAATAACTTTTTTGCTTCTCACCTTGAAGTTGTATTAGTCAACACAATACCTCCCGTGGCAGCTTGTGAGAGTGGGCCTTTAGGAAGAAGGGTTCTAGCAGGCTAATAATCAGAGTAACCTTAAAACATGGCCTTTTATTATGCTTTTACAAGAAGAAGCAATTTTTTTTTCACCCTTATATATCCAGAGTTCTCCAAGCTCCTTTGTGAAAAAATACGTCAGAAGGATGAATTCACATTGTGAATGAAAGCAACAGGCACTGAGCTGGCATGCCTTTTTACTGAATGAGATTGCTTTTCCTGGTAAACCTGTCCTTTCTAGAATCATCATCCATATTGTCACAGATGTGCAACGAATAATATGGGTCCTCATATGTACAGACAACAGACATTTAGCAGAGTATACCGCTGTGGGGACTGACATTCACAGCTGCAGAGCAGCCCTGGATACAGAGCTGTGCGCTGCTGCTGCCTTTTATAGCCTGACACCCGTTCCCACCCCCCCCCCCGCCTCCTTGGCACGCTCAAGTCACATCACCAGGCTGTGACCACTCATTTCTGTAACTAACTTGCACTCCAAAGAGGCAAGAAGACCTGATTTCTCCCCCTTTGTCTGCACTTCTTTTACCTCCTCTTCTGCTCCCAGTGTTTCCTTATACCTGACAGCCTTTGCTCTGCTCCTGTGTTAGAGCCTCCCCGACCCCGCAGTAGAGCCGAACTGCCCCACTGTCTCCGTCCCCTCTGTCGGTCACTGCGTAGCATCCCTTGCTCAGCCCTGGCCTCGCAGCTGACCTCCCTCTGACCATCGCCCCCCAGGGCCCAGGAGGCCTGCTCTGCTCCAGGCTCCCATCTCCCCACATCTCCGGTCTCCCTTCTCCCCACACCTCCAGCCCTGGTTCCCTTCATGCCCTGCTCTCCCTGCTCTGTGCCCCATATCCCCTGCGAGACCGGCCTTGCCGAGACCGGCCTTGCGCTTCCCTGACCCACATATGGGCAGGGCCAAGCCTGACTCACCTACAGCCCCCCCCACCTTGGCGCTCAAACCTTCGCCTCCTCCAGGGGCCCCTTAGCCCAGACACCTGCCCTGCTTCACCCCATACCTGCACCCAGGGCCAGCCCCTGCCCCACAGCTCACACCTCAGACCACTCCACACCTGCATCCATGCATAGCCCCTGCCCCACACCTCGCACCCCCACCACGCCTCACCCCACACCTCCACCCATGCCTAGCTCCTGCCCCACAGTCCACACCTTGGATCCCCACCCCACCCCACCCCTCCACACCAAGGGCCAGCTTCTGCCCCACAGCTCACACCTCAGACCCCCAGCATGCCTCACCCCACACCTCCACCCATGCACAGCCCCTGCCCCACAGCTCATACCTCAGACCTCCCCACCATGCCTCACCCCACACCTCCACCCATGCACAGCCCCTGCCCCACAGCTCACACCTCAGACCCCCAGCATGCCTCACCCCACACCTCCACCCATGCACAGCCCCTGCCCCACAGCTCACACCTCAGACCTCCCCACCATGCCTCACCCCACACCTCCACCCATGCACAGCCCCTGCCCCACAGCTCACACCTCAGACCCCCAGCATGCCTCACCCCACACCTCCACCCATGCACAGCCCCTGCCCCACAGCTCACACCTCAGACCTCCCCACCATGCCTCACCCCACACCTCCACCAATGCACAGCCCCTGCCCCACAGCTCACACCTCAGACCCCCAGCATGCCTCACCCCACACCTGCCCCCACGCACAGCTCCTGCCCCCCAGCCCACACCTCAGGGCCCCACTCCACCTCAGCGCACACCTCCGCAGTCGGGGCCGGCCCCTGCCCCCCAGCCCACCCCAAAGCCAGCCCCTGCTCCCGCCGGGCCGCCCCCCAGCCCGTGCCGCGGCCGGCAGCAGCCCCCCGCCCCGGCAGGGCCGGTGCCGCCGAGGCGGCCGCCGCGGGTGACACTCACACGTCTCGTCGCCGCCGCTCTCCGCGTCCCCGTCCGAGTAGGACTCGGCGCCGTCCCCGTAGCCCGCCAGCCCCACGATCTCCTCCTCCTCGTCCTCCTCCTCGTCCCCCTCCTCCTCCTCCTGCAGCTTCCTCGGCACCTGGCTCATGCCGGCCGCGCTCCGGGGACCTCCCCGCCGCTCCGAGGGGCCCTCTGCGCCCGTCCGTCCGTCCGTCCGTCCGTCGGCGCCTCGGGCGGGCAGGCCGGCCGGGGGGGGGGGGGGGGCGGGCCAGGTGCCGGGCTGGCGCCGTGCCCCGGCGGCGGCGGCCGCTCCCCTCCCCCGCGGGCCGCTGGCGGAGCGCGAGGCAGAGCCGCCCGCAGGGGAGACGGAGGAGGGAGGGGAGAGGGGCGGGAGGGAGCTGCGTGACCCGCGTCACCTGACGCGGCCGGTCGCTGGCCCACAGGCGCTGACGGGCGGCGCGCACAGCCCGCCCACACGCGCGCGCACACACACGCACCGCCGCCAACGACACCCCCCCCCCCCCACACACACACACACAGGGGAGCGGCTCCGCGGTTCGCTGGCAGCCGCCAGAGCCTGTCGCGGTTACACACAGCCTCCAGGGCCTGCTGTGCCCTGAAAACCCACTGTTACACACACACACCATGCCTGCACCGACCCCTTCCACTCTTCATCGCCAGCCCCTCGCAATCCTGCCCCTCGCCTACACCGCTTACACCTCGGCGGCGTTTGCCCCAGCCCGGCCGCAGCGTCACATCCGACGGTCCCACCTAAACCTAAAAATATCTCTGGGAACAGCACGTGGCGCGGCGCACCGGCTCGCACACGCAGCTGACCGGGCATGAGTAAGCCGAGGCCCGGCGGCACTCGCGGACGTGCAGCTCCTCTAGCACGCCGCACAGGCGGCCGCGCTGCGAAAGGCACACCCACGTATTCCCGGGGGTACCCCGGCACGCAGGCTCAGACACACACGCGCTCATCAGTGCCACCAGAACTGTTGCTGGCATTTTTATTATAGATATCCTCCCCGGAGGGTTTTGAAGTCAGTCAAATGCTGCGTGCTCAGCCCGTGCAGAGCCTAAATGCAGGCTCCTGGGGCCTTGGCGTACCGCTGCCGTGCATGCGTGCCTGGAGCCGGTCGGAGATGTGCGGGACTTCGGAGGAAAGTCCGTTTTTCCGTCCGCCTTTGTGAGAGAGGCGTCTGCCTCTCTCTGCCGAGCTCACAGAATCCATCACACCTGCTCCAGCGCTCGTGTCCAGCAAAACGTCCGCCGCATCGCGTGCTGTCTGCTGTCGCGTCTATCCTCACTATCCTCAGGGTTGCACTGGTGGCCAGGCCCCGAATAGGGGCCCGAAGTAGGGCCTCACAGTGGATGATGACATACTTGCAGTGTGAGTGAGAAAGATTATTTTAGAAATAATACTCTGGATGGTGTGGATGAAGACCATTGCGAGAGAATAAGGAAGACTAAAGGAAGTCCTCGTAGTAAAAGCTATTTTTGCAAACGGATGGGATTTTTAACAGCCTGACAAACTGAGATGCACTTGGCTGCTTCCACATGATCTACAATGTGAAGGTAGACCATTCTGCACCTCCCGTATGGGCCCTCCTCAGGAGGTTTCAGTGGTGCTCTTGTCCTCTAACACCAGCTTAAACACTGGAGCATGCACGTTAGCCTCCAGCCATCGTCCTACCTGCTTGCTTTGGCGATTGCATTGCCTGCTGCAGGGCACTGCCAGAACTGCTGGCTTGAATATGGGGCTAGACAGTCTGCGACCTGCTGCTGGTCTTGCTCCTACATCTGTGCTTGCGTTCTAGATACTCCAGCACCACATTATTCTCACTGTTTCTCTCTTCTTTCTCCCTCTTGCCATTCCATTCTCCCTTGTTGCCCTCAAGGTAAGGTAATCATTTGACTTGTGCTCAGAGGCACTGTGTGTTATTTCCTGCAGCTGATTACTCTCCCACCCCTACACTGCATGACAGTCTTCTTATCAACAGGCTGCATTTATCCATTGGAGATAAGGGAGGATCACTTTTATCCAGGGCAGGGAAAAAACAAAACAAAACACAGATTCCCCTTTCTGCGTTCCACATCATGACAAATCTACCAATATGTGGATTTATTGAAATGCATTTCTTTAATCTCAACCTATCAGCTTGCTTGGAAGTTTTGCTTGAACAGATTAACAGTGTACTGAAAAAAATATGTGAAATACTGCAAAGTTAAATCCATTACAAAGAACTAGGACCCATAGTAGAAGTTTGGAGTAGGAACTTTTATCAGTGCTGGTTTTAGCATTTGGTCTTGGGATAGCCCTGGAAGACATTAGTCTGCTGAAAATTCCTGACTGAAAGAGGAGGAAAGTTTGCAGATCTTCAGCAAAAGACCATCTATCTCACTGACTGATCGCATCTGCACGGAAAGGACTATTAAGCTTCAAGGCTGGCTACGAGAAATGAATCTTGTCCAGAAACTGACTGTATTAGGTTTCTCTTACACGAGGAGCTCTGAAATGTCACCAGTCAGAGATAGGGAATAATGTGGAGAATATTATAATACTAAATTAGGGTGTAGGAGCTCAGTAATGACAGGACTCATTGCAGTGCAGTTCTTCCCACAACACCAATGTCAGCGGCCTCCTACTTGACTACAGCTTCAGGTTCAGAGCCACTTTAGGTCTCCAGAGCCATCTCCAAAACAGGTTTTTAAGAGCATGGCTAAAGGATTTCTGCCAACCCTTTGGCAATACAATCTGTTCTGGGCTCTACTTAAGCTTCAGGACTTGTTTCTCCTCTGTCCCTTTGCCACCAACTTGTTCTTTGTCCCCTCTGCACTTTTTTTTTTTATTTTTCTCAGATCATTTAACTTCAGAGCCTGTTGTGCATAATGGTGAATTCCATTTGAAATAGTGCCTTTAGTCACAGGTCTTGTAACGGCAGATAGACAGGGGGTTGAGTCTTCAAATATATGACACGTATAATATGAGATGTGATTGGCCTTTGCCAGAGCGGAGCTACATTTCACAGGCATGACAAATACTTTCTGTTTCAGCCAAATGAGGGAATCCCTCATGATTTCTCGTTCCAACAGAAAAAAAAACCCCACAAGAATGACAAAATTGGCTAACTGTCTGGATTAAAAAGGTTAACAATAATTAAGCACCAGAATGGTCCCACTGACATCCATGCAATTAAGGGAGCCCATCTGAGCCAAGTTTTGCAGGATCATGACAGTATCTCACCCTGCTTCTATTAAAGGGGAACAACTTAAATAGATTGGTTGCAGGTCAACGTCATAAAATCTTTTCTTCTGAAAGGTGCCAACTTCTTCTTTGTCAATAACACTCATCAAACAGCCAAAATAGTCCTGCAAACGCTTGCATACATGAAATGTATATAGCTTAACTGTTACTGACAGAAATAATTCCATTCCTACATCAGAATTTTATACAGCATCAAGTATGATCAAATTCCCATGAACTAGGTACGTAGTCAACATGGAAACGAGCAAAAGATATATAGGATAAGGTATCAGAACATATTTTTATGCATTTTAGCAATTGTATTCTAATTTCAGTAATGATACCAGACTTCAGACTAGTGCTGTAGCATATGTGACAAAACTACAAAGCTTTGCTGAAACGAGACATCAGAACACAATATTCTTTTTCCTGCAAAATATCAAGAAACAGAGTTTTTATGTGAAGCTATGGTGTGAATTTTGGCACAGAATGATTAATACCGTAGCAATTATTTATAGTGAAAAATGGATAAATAGAATCTCACATAAGTACTTTCAAAAGATTATATTCATCACACAACCAAGTAGATTTTAGTGCCTGTGATACTTCAGTGTTTAGTTCATTTAGGGCATTATCCCGAGAATGTCTTAAAGCCAGAGGAACCGGCCTCTGAAACCAATGTGTCTGCAGCATCGGGCTTTGTGTTAAGAACAGAATTACTCTTTCTGTTTTTCCTCTCCTCTTTAGATCCCTCTTTTATTATTTTCCTTAACCAATTCTTTTCTCCTGTGCCGGTGTCTACAGATGTTCCCGTCTAACTTGTCTTTCTAGTTTGTGAATTACCAATTTACACATTTAATTGCTGTCACCTACACCTGACTTCAGCGAACCACAGGTCCCAGGGACATCGTGGTGACTAGAGGGGTGGGTAACCCAGGGATCAGGCACAGCAGGCTTTGAAGTCAGCTAGCTGTCTCTGATCCTTAGCACAGACTTCAAAGCCTGCTGGCTGCCTCCCGAGGCACCTGGCCTCCCCAACATCGGTTTTGTGGCACTTCGGCTCCCACACGTACTATATTACGAGCTTCCACAACTAGGTCGCAAAAGAGCCCCGGTTCAGAGGAGCGCCTTCAGCTCTTCAGGAACATCGCTCCAGCCAAACCGCAGGGTTCCCATCCGATGGCTAGATAACGTCGTCTAAGTTAAAAAGCGCCTGGTTATCAAACTCCGACTCCTCCGAGCGGGCATCAGCCCTCCCTTCCCCGGCGCGACGCTCCTCGCCCGGCCGGCGCAGGGTGAGGCGGCCCCGGCCCACGCGCCTCCGCCGCGACACGCGTGAGCGTCGCCGTTTGCTCGAGGGACGCAGCGAGGCGAGGGTCCCAGGCGGGACGCCCAGCGCCGCCAGCCGCCGGGGGCCGGGCCGGGGACCGTTGCCCCCCGCGGTGGGGCGCCGCCCCCCGCCCCAACCCCAGCCGCGGCGGCGGCGGGGCGAGGCGGAGGGCCGCGGCGAGCCGGGCCGGCTGCGGCCGCTTGGTGTCGCCCTCGCGGCGGGCGCCACCTCAGCCGGGGGCCGCCGGCCCGCGGAGCCCAGCGCGGCGGCGGCGGCGGCGGCGGGGCGCTGCTTGGCCGGCGCACACGGTAGGGCTCTCCCCTGCCCCTGCCCCCGCCGCTGAGCCGTGCCCTCTGCGCCCTCGCGACATGGCCGTTGGGGGGCGGCCGGCGGCGGTTTGGCGAGGCCGCGGCCCCGCGCGCGCAACAGGTGGGTGCGGGGCGGGGCGGGGCGCGCCGTGGCGTAGCCGCAGCCCAGCGGGCTGAGGGGGCTCCGGGCTTCAAGGCGGGCCCAAGAAAACCGATAGCCCGTGCCCCCAAATCTAAGGGCTTTTGCGTGCGTTTCCTCTTGCCGGACCCCTGCCGGTGCCCCTGAGGGGCTCTGCGGTGCCGCATGGCTCCAGGAGCCTGGCTGGAAGGTTTGAGTTGCGCGTTTGGGCTGTGAACCAAGGGCCTTAACGCGCTTGTTCCAACTTTTAAGGCAGCGCCTGATGAGACATGGGAATCTGGCTTAAAGTCGTCCTTCCAGTTGTTGACATCACCTGAAAACTCGACAGAAAATATTGCTACTAGTTTATTGCAAGCATCAGCATCCCCCGGGGACGTGACACCTCGTGAGTATATGTTACGCTGCAGCTAGAGCTGCCTGTTTTTTAGAAATACATGGCTAGAGCATGTAATTGTTCTGCAGTGTTCGTTTTATTGCTAGCATTAGCACAGGGTAACGCTTATCATGCCCTGGGGTATCGAGTGCAGGAGCACTCTGTTTCTTTTTAAAAGCCTAAACCAGTGTCTTCTTATTTTCCCGATTGATTGTGTAGTCACTGTATGGATTTGTGTGTGGTATTGCCAGAGTATACCTGACGGAAAGGACGTACTGTTTGCTACAGAATCCCTTTCATTCTTAGGGAAGATGCTGAAAGGTGTCGACAGCAAAATGAGTTAAGTGAATGTCCTATTGGCAGGCAGGTCAGTGATTTCCCCCCCCCCCCCCCCATAGCTTTTAGGATGAAGACAGAGCTTTTTAAATGAAGTTTAAAAGACCTACGAAATTTGAAAGCTGCTTCTACTGAGAAGATCTGTAAATCAGTCTCCGTTCAAAGAAGGAAGAAGGTATCAAAGGCTAAATTCTTACGTAGCAATAGACGTGGTCCAGATCCTTCAGTAGGATTGTCTGCGAGTATGCCTTGCCCTTGAGGAGCACGGTGTTTACTTAAGCTGTTTGCTTTCAATGTGATATGTCCAGGTGTGCAGATAGTTCTACAACAAGTTATTTTGGCAGGCTGAAGTTCCAGGTATTGCCTAATCTTCATTCTGTAGGTATTTGGAAAACAAAGTGTTTCTGGAGATGTATGACGGTGTGTTAAATCCTTCAGCTGTGATGCAGACTGCAAGAAAGGACATAGCTGAATGAGGTTAATTCAAAGTTTCATAATCTTAACTTCTGAGCAGAAAATGCCAGTTATATTCACTGAACGTACTGAAAGTATCATTGGCTACATAAGTTACTGGGTACCTACCTTCGGTAGATTTCAGTGAGAGCACATAAGGTGTACATAAATCCTTATCTAGATGCTTAGTATTTTGTCAGTCTAGGAGAGTGAAAGGGAATTCACAGTAACAGCGATGCTCTTATTCCTCTGTTTGTTTGTTTGAAAAGAACTTTAATCAAATTCAAAAGTAGCTCTGTAATAGGATCCAAGGGGGAAAGTTCAAACTTTCCCTTACTTCTTGTATCTACCCAGCTGTCATTCTCACATGGGAGACTGGCTGTGAGCACTAGAAGTGAAATTATTAGTAAGTGATCAGCAAAAGTAAAATGATCAGCCTTCTAATCATCCAGGTACTTTTCGTTAGGCTTCTTACAAAGATCTTTTTTTTCTTGGGGCAAAGAAACTGTGTGAAACTGGCTCCGTAAACGTAGCTCTGCTGTATGTAGATATAACATAGTTGTAGCACGTGGCTCGGGATCATGGTCTGTCACAGATGGCGGATTCTGGAATCCGCCATATCAGACTTATGATGTCCTTGAGCTTGATGATGATATCTTAATAAATCAGGTCCTTGTAGGCTGTGGTAGTGTATAATTAAGTCTTGAGCTGTATTCCTCCATTTATCTTCAGCTCCTTTGCTTGCCTTTGCCAGTGAGTCATTTTATGATGCAAGAAAAAACCCTGCTGCCCCTTACCCTCTAAATCTGTATAACAGGACTAACAGTATTTGTATGTTTGGATAGAGAGTGTAGCAACAAATGTTTGTAAAGCACTTTCAGGTTCTTAAATTAAGTATGCCATCTGACAACGATGTTTTATTTATTTATTCTCATTAGTTTCAGATATGCAATTCTTCTTTTTTCCGTCCTGAAGTTAGGACTTCAGGTCAATTTCCAGGGAACTCACAGTCCTATCTTTCCTTAGAGATACATCACTGTAACATTTCACTAGAGGAAGTATTTTATTTAAAACTGCAAATGAGGTGACATATTTCACAAGCGAGGTTGGCCTAGGCAGATATTTATAAAAGACGTAAATGAATTATAATTGCTTTGGGCAAATAAAAAAATAGAGATGAGTCATTTTAGTTCTTTTTGTTTGTTGAGGAATGAAATATGTGACTTCTTTAAAAATTGTCTGTCTAACCAAGAAATAGAAGCCAGAACTGCACTTTGGAGAAAGCTCAGTCAGGAACAGCATAGCAAGCAACTAGCCAACTCACTTCCCCTGCCTCTAGTCCAGCAGCTAGGACTGTAGTACCTTTCATTTCAGGATTTCAGTTTTACCTCTCGCGATAGTCTCAGCTTAGTATAACAAACTATCCCTCACCAGTTCCAGCTAACAGGAAGTGGAATAGTCAAGAGAGAAGGAACTAAGCTTTTCCTAAAGGGTCTGCAAGCTAGTGATGGTATATGGGAATATTGGCTATTATTTTACTCAGAAATTATTCTGAAGTTTTTTTCAGTGGAGTGCCATAACAGGTGGATGTACTTATACTAATATAATGTGCACACTGTGTAGAATTATTGACAGGTTTACAAAAATGTATGTGGTACATAGCTTCATCTGCTGAATGTGTGTACTGCTTTAGTATCAAGGAGAAATGTGAAAGGACTGAAGTACAGCCCAACTTGTTATGTAAATAGAGGTTATTTAAATTTCAGACCAGGATTTTATTGGATCAAATTTGGGTCTGAAATAATTTTTCCCCCAAAAAACCCTCATCAAAACTCAAGATTACAGTCCAGATGGTTAATTACATGAGGCAAAGCAAAATTTCAGAATCTCTTAACAGCTCCTAGTGTGTGTTTAATTCTTTAAGTTTTCTCAGCTTCCTTCAAAATATCTTGGGCATTAGTGATACCAAACAAAAGGGGTGTTTGTTGAAGATTGCTTTTACTACTTTGGTGTTCAAAGGCTTGTAGTATTTCTAATGAGTAGCAGAAGCAGAGATTATTAGTAGTGGAAAACCCTTGGCAGCACATTATAGTGCATTATGTTGTGAGTGCCTTCACAGGTTGCCCTCCAAAAGTGTGACATTTTTGGGGGAAAAAAATCCACTTTTTCAGCCTCTAATTAAATGAGGAATATATTTATTTAAGGCAGCTATGATTTTAGCATCTCATTGAGAAATTTAATCTAGATATTTTGTTGAAATTGGACGAAGCGCATCCTAACACATCAAGCAAAAAATACCTTGATTTCTGCCTATTCAGGTTCATACAAATAACTAGGTTTGGGCTAGTTGCCATAGGCCTTACAATGATGATGGTATGTCTTTAAAAATCATGTTCAAGTACAAATGTATTTATTGCAGGAATTAAAATTTTATATATTATGCAATGATATGTAGTGGGAAGGAAAATAAGCATGAACTTTGTATCTTTATTTTCTACATATTGTAAACAAAACAGTTTTTGACATATAGCTGATAATGTGTTTCTTGGTACACAATACGATTAGTTAGGAGGAATTCAAACAAGAGGTGCATTTAGCTTTAAATAGTAGTTCCTCAGATTTCATTAGTCCTAAAGCATGGTTTTAGGCTGAGAGCTTCTAGCGCTAGTAATATCATGAGACAGCCCTTGTTTCTGGCTCTGGGTTCCTGCACCTGAATTGTCTTAAGTTTTATACATTTTTTAGCTGGATTGATGAAAAGGGCTATTTAAATTGTAGCTTTATCATTGCAATCCTAGTTCTTACCCAGTCCTGAATTATAAGTATAGCTTGTAAAAATTTCAGTTTAAACATTGATTGCTAAACTGATTTTAAAGTTTAAAATCCATTTTTGCAGATAATTTTCTCATTAGCAGTGGCTGGGGGAAAGCCTCTTCTGTATCTTGCTGTGACCTTTCCCTGCGTTATGTGCTTCTTTCTGAACTTCTCCTCTTAGTCCTATTTGGTTTATCTCATGAGATCCAAAGGAATATTAGACTTGGGAAAACAGATTTTCAAAAGTTAGGAAGAGCCAGAGTAAACAGGTGTGAATTCCTGCCTTATTCGTTGTATAACTTTCAATTTCTGCAGAAATGCAGGTGTTAGGATGTTTTCAGTGTATTGCTTCCTGGTAGGATGTGGTTGTGTGATGCTCTGCATCTCAGATGATAGTAATCTGGCCATACAGATATTTTCACAGGAGGTCTGGTCTTGTGTGTTCCATGTTTTCTTGAAGTCTAACAGAGCTTGTGAGGTCTTATTGCAGCTGTGCAAGTACTTACAGTGGTGGAGGGGAGGTCAATGTTGGTATGTGATGGTTTGATGCCAGGGTGAAGAATGCTCTCTCTCAAAAAAAAAAAAAAATTGGTGAAGAAATTAATACATCTCTATGTAGGACATATTTTTGAAGAGTGTGTGATAAATGAAGCATAAGGCTACACATAATTTTCTAGGTTAAAATAAATTTAGCTTAGTGCTGCTAATCAATCAGTTGTGTGTGCTGAATGAATAAAATGTCCCATGGAAACAATCCTGTTGCGACCAATGAGTACACATTGGGTAGCCTAGTTAATACTATTCCAAGAGCTGGAATTCTTACCTTGTCCAGCTGCGGCGGGGTTGCCTTGGTAGCCTTGGTAACACCCTTCTAATGCAGCATTGTGTGCATGAGCAGAGACTAGCATCATGCTGTGGTGCAGGGTTGTTGTCTTGTTCTTGCACCATTTTACTTTCTTCCTGTAGGTCTTCACCAGTGATCCTGCCTCGTATTGCATGAGATGTGAGGTCCTTATAATCACCACCCCAGCACAGCTGTGCTGTTTGTCACCTGACTGTGCCGCTAGGGAGCAGCTCTCTGGCACCAGGGGGGATTTGGGCTGCAGGGTCTTGAATTGGAGATAAGCTCTAACCCTGCTGGGAAGACCAGGGGTGCAATTCGGGCATACCCGTGGGAAGTGGGGGACGAAAGTGGATAGTGGCGGTTGTGGCACTGGGCTTGTGGGCAGAACGTGTTGGGGCTGTGGAACGGCTGGGATGTGGTGTGCTGAGCATGGGCACCCAAATGGCTCTGCCCTAATGCTGAAGAAAACATATTTGGCAGCAAGCCAAGAAAGCCTAGGCTTTTTGCTATCTGTTATGATCAAAAGCATAGTTGGGAGTACTGTTCAAATCACAGTCTTTCAAATTGTGATTTAAAATGAGCTTCTTCTAAGAGTTTGTTCCTTCCTTTCCATTTCTCGTGACTTGCTTTCCTCCCCTTCTAGACAACATCTGTGTTGTTTTTTTTTTTTTTAATGAGCCACTGAAGATGAAATTTTTGTGTCACTGATCTGACCTGGAGATAGACGAATGCATGGAGATAGACAAATTCATCTGCATTACAGAAAATGCATTTGGATTTGATGGAGGTGAATTCCATAAGGGTGTACTTCGTTGTGTCCGCATTGCAGCAGAATCATTTTCTTTTCTAATTTGAGATGCCAGTTGCTTTAAGCCAGAGTGAAGAATATTTTCTGGTACAGTGTTGCAAATAATTTGTTTTTATCAGCATCTGCAGTGTGACAGCTAAGCAAGACCTGTTGCTAGTCTGTTTATATTGTGCTGATCACTTCTGAGTTAAAATTCCTTAAGTTGTTTCAGATGGGTCAGTTTCTGAGGAAAGTGCCAGCTTTGCAGAGAGCACTGTAAATGTATGGGAGTCCTATATCAGCTCAGTATTTGAATTTTTTTCTGTAATTGTTTATAGTAATCCCAGTTGAGAGTTTGATGTCTGTACAAGTGCCAGAGTTGCAGAAATTGCAGCTAATTCAAAATCCTGAGCACAGCACAATCTTTTTACCATATCACTACTTTAATATCAGTGAGTCAATAATTGCACTAGTATCTGCAAAGTGTACCCATTACTTAAGTTAGTTCATTAGTATATTGTAAAGCCTGCATATGAGTAATTTTACTTAATTTTCTTTCTGACTGCTTTTATTATTAGACTGTGACAGACTGAAGTGTTCTGAGAGGATTTAGAGATGGGGGCTAGGGGGTTATTTTCTTCTGGCTGTGGAATTATCAGCCTTCCATCTGCAGCTTTTCACTGATGTTATTTTCCCGTTTTAAATCCAGATTTTGAAAGTACAGCACTTGTTTATAGTTTTGTGTTTTCCAGACCATATAGCTGCCTCTGAATTTTTACAAGTGTATTTTTTGTAGCTTTTCACAGCTTCTATATGAAATAGAGCTGTGTGCTCTCTCCCTCTTTTTAACTATCAGTGATACTGATCTTAAATCTTTTCGTTCTTCTTTTTTCATCACTACTGTGATATAGGTTCACCCTTTGACTAGCTCCCAAGATCTAAAATTTGCTTCTATGGGAGCAGAAGCTGTTCATATTGATTTCTGTTGGCAACAATAGTACTGGGTGGAGAAAAGCTATCTTTAAATGTACGTTTTTCATTGAGCAGTACCTGATGATTGAGTTGCAGGCAGGCAGATGTTATAGCAGCTGTTTCCAATGAGCTTTTTTTTTCCCCCCCATTTCAGAGTTTGAAGGTAGGTATGAAACAGAAGAATAAATGTTATCATTTAACATGTAGTGTTGTTACCATTTTTGTGTGCGGTCGTATGGTGCCCTTCAGGTAAATGTGAAAGTCTCTCTGCCCAGCAAACTTGTGTAGTATAGTAAAAGCTCGGAGGCGAGAAGTAGTTAGAGTTTTTTCCCCTCCGGCTCCGGTGTGAGACTGCCTGTGTAATTGGTTCTTCCACAGATTCACATTCTCTTAGACATGCAAAAAGGCAGTCTCTGCGCTTACTGGAGGAATGTCCATTGTTATGTTAGATGCTTTCCAGGAAACAGATTGTGGAAGATCACATGTCACAACCTTGGAAAAAATAAACTTGCTTCAACACAGGAAACTGTACCCCAGTTTTAATGTGTGATGCTTTCTTCCAGGGGTGTTCTAGTTTCTTCCACAAACAGCTGTTTAATATGGATGGTTGCCTTGCTTCATCAGCTGCAGTAGTATAACTGTGGCTTATGTCTATCAATATGAAGGGGAGACACTTAACAGTGTATTATGGAGTAAGCTGAATTGTGAATTTAAAGATCAGCATTTTATTACTGAATAATTTTATGTTGGATACTTTTGCTCCACTTACTCCTATGCAGTTTGAAGAAGCCCAGATGTAAGAAATTCTAACCTGGCAGGCACTGGGTGTTGTTGTGATCCATTTCATTTTCTCTGATGTCTTGATGGGTAAGTTAAGATATCTCTGTACTCTGAAAAGTTTAGTTATGTGTAGGCCAAATCCTGCCTATGCAGGACTGGATTCACAGTGGGTGAGAGCAGCTTAGTCAGAAGAGGTGGTTGATGTCAGCTGCTTTAGTTATTAAACAGCCTCAAAATAAGTAAGAGCAAATCTAATTTGTTTAGATTTTTAATAAAATGGCCTCCCAAAACTTGCCTAGCAATATAGATGCTTTTGACATTGCTTAATAAAATAGACTGTGTAAATATTAGCTACTTGTCTGTGGGACTGTCTTCATGAATCAGTAAAACTGAGTATTTTGGTGAATTTGAAGGTAGGGAGAGAACTACATCTCTTATTTGCCAGTAGGACAGGACTGTCCTGTCTTCTGAGATTTCTTTCGGTTCTTCCTTTTCCACGGCCAGCAGCTTAGCAGGTCACCTGCCAGCAGATATTGTGAATCTGTTTGAGTTTTAGGTGAATAGTTTAGTATTTGTCTGGCTAATATTCTGCTGTGTCATGTGGCTGTGTTTCATTTGCAGGGAAGGGTGGCATATATCCTCCTTAATTCCATGTCCTCTTTTGAGGCATTCACCTCAGTGAATCTCTCAAGCTGAGGAGGGAACGCGAGTGAGTGAGAAATAGGTTAAGAAAAAAAGAGGAGAAAGGTTGTCTTCTCACTCTCTTATTACCTATCTTGGCACAAGTATTTACCCAATATGTGGGTAATGGGCAACTTTCACACATAGTTTAGTCCAAACGGAGTTTGTTCTGGCTCCTGCTCTTGACAGAAAACAAATTGGGAATTCAGCAGGAGAAGAGAGACTGGCTGTTTTGGGTACAACAGTGCAAACAAATTATTCGGGCCAGGCTATATGGGGTTGTCCAGCCCCTTCTCAGAAGGAAAGGAAGCAGGCAGGACTGGAAAAGAACTGTACGGTATGCCACTTGCCATTAACCCAGTTTCCTGCAGTTCTAATTGCTAGTGTTATCTTTGCTTTTTGACTGTCATGGTGCTGATGCTTCCGTAGAACTATCTATTACAAATCCAGATCACATTCCTGAATCATTCAGAGCCCCTCATTATCCATACGAAGTTTAGGTTGTTTTTTCCTCATGGATATCAGTCTACATTTAAATTATGTTGAATTTCACTTGCCATTTTACTGGCTGGTTATTTGGTATCTTTAAGTCCTTCTGTGTCTCTTTGCAATCAGCACTTGCTTTTATCATGAATAACTTAATATTATGAGCAAATTTTGTCATTTACCTGTCCTTCCCTGTCCCCGTGTTGGGATTCATTAACAAGCATATTGAATATGGTATATTCACAGTGCAGATGGCTGTGGGGCGCATGATTAACTTTTCTCCGTTATGAAGATGGGCTATTCTTTCCTTATACCTTTTATTTCCTATCTTCTGATTGGTTCTTAATACAAGTGAGGTCTTTTCCAGTTATCCCATGGCTGTCTGGTTTTATAATACTGGATGCTGGATACTTATCTTCAGAGACTGGATCTTTCAGCCTTTTGTGCTTTGCTCCCCTCCTCATCCTCTTTGAGAACAGCATAGTTGCAATGAAAGCAGAGAAGCGTAAGCCCTGGGTCATGTGACTTTCTTTAAGCATGTGGGAGAGGTGCTTAAAAGGGACTCGGACCATGTCTCTTGGGCCTGCTCTTGACATGTGCACATGAGGCTTGGACATGAGTTACCGTGACTTGAGGAGAACCTATACATCAGCTAAGTTGTGGTAACAGGCTACATGAAAACCCACTGCAACTGTGAAGTAATTAGCTTAATTTAAACCCTTCCAAGTGTCCAAAAAATCAATATTGATCTGTAACTACTTTACTTTATGACCGTATCCTAGCTTACTATGTAAAATTTTGTTTCAGTATACTGTTTTGGGATTTAGTTTTGGTGAAAGAGTGCCCTGGCTGAATTAGTTTGACAGGTCTCAAAAATAAGCTATTTAGAGTAAATAATTTCTAATCCTTGTTCTTCTTGCAACTTTTCAGACTAGGTTGACCGTTTTTACATTTAGGCCTCCTTTGCTTGCTCAGAAGGTATCCCATTCATTTTCTCAGTGACAATTTTACACTTTGTTTGTTTGGAAGCAAGATGGGACCCAGGGTGGAAAGCTTTTGGCAGATCAGTATGCCTCCTTGCATCGCATAGCATGCTGCATCAATGAATTGAAGAAGAATTGGTAGGTATAAACATCAGACATACACTCTTTGGCAGGGTTTCTTAACTGTGGAAAAAGTCAGTACTTTTGAAAATAATTTCCAGATTTGAAAATGATAGTGTGCGTACAGGAGTAACTTAAGTCAAAAAAAACCAACAAAAAACAACTTCTTTCTACCTCTCTTCTATTCCCACTTATTCGTGGCCTTCAACACATACACTTGAGAAGTCTAAAATCAGATTTCTGGCTTCCACACTCCATTACTCTTTAATAGAATCTAGCCTTTAATAACTAGTAACTGTGCAGACATACAAATGAGGATACTATTGCTTCAGTAATTAGAATCATGTAGTTTTTTTCTTCTTTTTGCTTTTAATCCTCAAAGGGGAAAACTTGGCATGGAAGGTAGAAGCGTATTTTATTCGAAATCTAGCATCCGGAACTTAGACATATGTATTTCCAGCTTTTAAGCATAATTACTTTTGGAATATTGTATTAGTATGAATTTGCTTATGTATCGTATGTGGTTTATTTCACCCAGTACTTCGGTGCGTACACTTGCTGTGGAGGTACGCACATAACGATGAGATGAGCCGCTTTTGACAATAAACGGGCAAATCAAGAAAACAGATCCTGGTGCATTCAGTAGAAGTGTTTCACAATACTTTAGCATTTTAAATGTTTGTTTGTCCTTCTCCTCATAATTTGAAATGAAAAATCTCTCCTTAGCTGAAGCAAGTGTTGAACGAATCATTAGGTTGCAGCGCAAAACTAGTTTTATCTGGGATCTGGTCTCTGTGTGTTCCAGAGATAGAACAAAACGTATTAGTGAAATGGAAAGCTTGCTGTATCTTTCAAGTTTCTGTAGTTCCCATGAAACATGTAGTTACTCTCCCTTGATTAAAAAAAAACCTGAATGTACACTACTCTGCAAGTCAGCCAAGCCAGGGAGGGTCAGCAGAGTATAGTCATAATATGAAGGAATTTCTCGTCACATGATTAAAATACATGACACTGTTTCACATTAAGGCAGCTGTTTTTCATATCATTCTGTGGAGCTATATTCTGTCATCCTCTCCAAATGACTAAGCTTTTGAAATACGTTAATCATACATCTAGTGTCTTGATCTGATTGTTTTTAATAACTTAGTGTTTTTAATTCTAACGTGGCAGACAAGCATCTGTGGCAAGTCTGTGCTTTTTACCATACTTCAAGGAAAAAAAAAAACCACTCAGCTGATTAGTTCTCGTGCTTCAGATTTTGAAGCAATGTACATGACTCTTTGCTCCTCTTTGCTAACAGACGAGTTTCTCTTGGTCTGTGTATCTCATGTCTTAAACTTACTAGTTCTCCAGACATAAATCATCTGTCAGGAAAAACAGGATAAGGTAAAACTATTTCTAATGCGAAAGTTAGAAGATTTCACCAACAGTGATTTAAAAAAAAATGTCTCTTATGCTCTCTAAGTGGAATTTTGAAGCCTTACTTAATTAAAAAGCAAGAACAAAATAATATTAAAATAATTTTTCTTCTTTTACTAAAATGCTATTGGTTTATACATGAATAACGTTATTGTCCATTGACAGGTAATTATCCACAACTTGTGTCTAGAAAAATTATAATTAGTTTACAGTATTAAACCTCATAAGGGTAGACCAGAAAAACAAAACTTTCAGCTAGTCTTTGCTTTATTAGATAGTTTAAAGATAGGTACCTACTTTTTAAATGAATTTTTATGCTGTGTTCTGTAATATTAATGTTGGATCAAAACCTGATTTTCCTACTTGTATGACTGATCTCATTTCATTCAGTGAACCTGTTTACATGAATAAGTCTCAAAGAATTTATCTTTGTGTAGAGAATCCCAGAAGGAGATGTAGTAAGGTTACATTTAATATTTAAAAAAAAAAAAAAAGAAGAAAAAGGAAACCAAGGCTTATGTTTCCTTGTTTCACTGTATAATGAAGTGTGGTCTCATATTCCCTGAAATTAAATCTGTAGCAAAGATGATCTGATATTGGACAATTTTTATACTTCAGTGTGCACGTCTGTGCTGTTGAAACAATGGACCAAGTGTTTTAAGGTGCAGATAGCCTGACTAAAATAGCATGTGTTGCAAATGAAGTTGATATTCTTTCTCAGTGGAGATTGTTCAACAGAGAAATATTTGTGAACGCTGCATAATATATTACAGGTAGTTAAAAGGATTTAAAAAGCCCACAGCTTTCTTTTTGTTTACAAATTTGGGCCTATGATGGTATTGGAAAACAAGATACAAATGTATAATACACTTTTCTTTCTATTTTTTCCTCTTTTTTCTGTCTCCCTGTACTGAGCTAAAGAGAAAATAGGCAGACTAACTGCATGAAAAAAAATGGCGCCAGAATATGTCCTCCTTTTCTTCCTCCTCCTTAGTTTTCGTTCTCTGTGTTATACATTACCGACAGATGATGGTTACGTGGCAGTACACCATCGTAGTTAAGGTTTGGTTCAATCCTGTAGCGCTGATACATTAAAACTATGATATAAGTTTTCCTTAATCACATTCTAGTAGGCAAGAGTCCGAAGATTGGCATAGTTCAGGAATGTGATTTGATCACGCCTGCTCTGAAATGCCAAAATGTGTTTTAGCCATAGTAGGCCACTGTTTTGGTTTTAGGGTAATAAAGACGTTCTCAACCTTTTCTTTGCAGCTCTCCATCTCATTTTCCCATGAAAAATTTCTCTTCATCTTTTTCCATTTTCAAGAGTTTCTTGTTATTGTTTCCTACCTTTGTCTTCTCCCCTCTCTTACCCTAGACTTACTCTCTTATCCTTGATCTAAGAATTCTGTTTTTCTTTATTCTGTTCCTTCTCCTTTACAAATCTCCTATTATTCTACTAGCCACCTTGTTCTTTATAGCAGTTAATGAGAGTACTGAGTCAGAGCTTTGAACACATCAGGTAGTTTAACAAACCGTTAAAGCCTTTTAAAAAAAGAGTTTATGAGAGAGCAAGAAAGGATCTGTATGTCCTTCTCATGCTCTTCCAAATGCTCTTTAACAGAATGGTGGTTATAACACCTCCTGGAGGTTTTTTAAAAGCTAGCTATCTCTATGTTAGGGATTTTCTTCCTCTTCTTCCTCCTCCTCTCCTCCTTCCTTAAGAATTTACCTTTCTCAATTTGTGATCTAGTTGTTCTTTCTGCCTTCACTTCTGTCTTTGTCTCTTTGCATCTTGGGGCACATCTTTCCATCTCTGACTCCTTTTGGCTCTGTCTACTCCAGCATCAACAGCTCCCAGATTTTTGTGGCTGCAGTTCCAGCTTTGTTAGGCTTGCGATCTTAGCACCACAGTGCTGTTTTGATAATGCTGCTCTACCTGCCTTGGTAGGAGCAATGGGGGAAGAAATCTCTATTCCTATCCTATCAGACAGAAACTCCCTCCTTCTTGAGTCCCTTGGGGTTTTGTTTTGTTTTGTTTTTGTTTCCATTTGCTATATGAATGAAAATGGAATCTGTCTGGAAGGAGTCTCCTGGAACATTAAGAGATACAGGAGTGCTGAGCATTGTGAGGGTAGGGAAGTGGAGTGCTAGAAGGAAAATCTGCCCAGTCTTGGGAACGCAGTCCAGGAACATGATGTCCCTGTAATCATTGTCCTGCCCTTTTCCATATTCCATCATTCTTCTTGTTCTTCACTTCATATTTCTGTTCAGCAACTGAGCAGCCTTTGTGGGCAGATAATGTGGATTTTCTCCATGGTGTAACACTTTGCACGAGCTAGTTCCTCATAACAGTACAAAGGAGAGTCAGATATGCTGAAATCTGAAAATGTTTAACAACTCTAAAGCAGGCATACAGAATTGCATGGTCCTTTTTGGTGTCATCCATTCCTGGCTGTAGGCAAACTAGAAGCGAATGGAGATTGTAATGGGTGCAACAATAGTGTCATGCTATGCAGTTCCTACTAGTGGCTGACCAAGGAGGTGCTTGTAAGAGTAAGTTACAGTAGCCTGGCCTGTGTAGTGAAGCTTTTCCAGCTTTCCCTTTCCCTCCCACAGCTTTTCCAAGCTGTGGGAAAACATCACAGGCAGTAAGAGGCTGAGTCTCTTTAAACCCAGCTTCATTTCCCAGGTAAGAGTTCCTCCAGGACAGGGATGGTTAGGAGAGTTTGTAGTCCCCTGGGGTCCTGCTGGGGCCCATGCCCTTACTGGGAAAGGGAGAACGGGGAGCAGTGGGGATGAAGTGGGGCATCCTATACCCCTAGCACCCTTGGCTCCCTGAGGGCTGAAGCTTGTGGGGGCTGGATTTGTGTCCATTCCGTAGCACTTTGTTCTCAGTGGGAAGAAAGGGGGAAAATGTCACAAGTACAAATATTTCTGGGTTCTTTGCAGCTGATGAACCTGTGACTTCTTGTGCATAGCTATTAGGACAGAGTCTTCAGTGGGAGTGGAGATGCCACTCTGTTAGGAGGAGTAGCTTCCAAGAGAATCAGTGTCTGTGGTAAAGACTCTTTTAATCCCCTAAAATGCTTGCTTATTAGTGAAGCTGCTTTTATCTGTACTAAGAACCTGCTTGTACAGGAGATTTTTATTTTACCTGATGAGGTATCACATTTCTGTGCAGCAGATGGCATGTGTCTGACAAATGCCCTTTAGTAAGGTAATAAACATTGTGAAAATGCCCACTAACCCATCGGTATTTTCTTTGGTCCTTTGTAACATCACCTGAAATGCTCCCTTTTATAGTCACCTGATGCAAGACCCAAGCTTTTGTGATACTGACTTTGTTCTGTTATAGGTATACTTGTACAGCTGGCAAGACTGGCAAGAGATACATAGAAGAGCATATGGTTTTTAAAGTAAGTTGTGTTTAGTCAAGCTGTAGCCTGTATTGAGAGGTTACATAAGATTAACTTCAGTTAATTTGTCTGAACGTACCTTGGGTCAACACACAGCTTTTTAAAATTAGTTAATTAAGATCCTAATTTGCAATATAAGTAATCTTCCAGAGAACCAGAACATGTGATTTTGTTACTTTGAGCTTGATGTGGAGGCACTCCTGGTCAGTCAAATCCTGAGCTGAAGACAGCAGACTGTTGCCCTGCACTGCCCTACCCTGCTAGAGCGAATGAAGAAGGATATTTTGGAAATTGGTCTAGTTGATTGGTTTGAGCAAAAAAGCTCTGGGGGTAGGGAGCCATTAAGTCATGCTCTTGTTACCTGCCTGTGATTCCTACTGCCTCAGGCCAGCATGATATGGGGAGTAGTTTTTTGCAAAACTTCCAGAGAATTTAGCAAGTACTGAAGAGAGTATAGAGGGTGCCCTTGGTCCCCTGAGAGCTCGTTCAACTCCATATTTGCTATGGGATTGGTCAAGGGGATCGGGATTTCCATGTCATCACTGCTTAGAGACTACCCCGAAACCTCACCTATTCAGATTCTCTTGCAGAAGGCAGCTTGACCATCTGTCAGCCTGAAAGGTCCAGAGAAAAGAACTCTATTGCTAAACATCAGCTGTTTTATAGCATTACAGCTTCATAGAGGGATTTAGACTACTTTTTACAGGTGTTGCTTCTTATGATAGTCTTCCTCCTGTGAGGAGCTTGGAGCATGTCTTGATATCTAACTCATCCTGTCCCTGACCATTTGCTGATAGAAGTGACAGCATTATAAACACTGAGGTCTTGTTTCTCTGGGCAATCATGTCCCCAGTCCACTACCTATACCTGTCAACCTTTTTGACCCTTCTCCATTTTTAATTACTTCAGACATCCATCTTCCACTGATATTTACCTGGGGTAATTACCTGGGGTAAAGTTAAGCTGTTCCTTTGTGTTGTTTGAAGCATCCAGTGAGAAAGGTTTCAGAAAACCTTCAGCCTGATACGGGCCATGAAGAACAGGAATATATATTCCCTCTCTCTAATTTGCAAGTCTCGTCCATGTGCTTTGTGGGACTTCTTGAAAGTCCATGTTTCTTCTTGTTCGTGCAGCTACTCTGAGGGTGATTTGCTACACCAATGCAAACTATCCAGTGACTCTTCAAAAACAGAGTGAACTGGTATTTCAGGTAGTAACGGTGGTTAATCTCTGTGCAGAGAATAATTCTTGTGGTGGTGTTGTGCCTCTGCAGCTTTAGGGGTAAGCGCTGTTTGTTCCATTCTTCTGCTTCTTTGCATTAGCTGCGTTATCCTTTTGTTTCAATAACAAAAACATTAGAAATTACAAATCCAAATCTAACCCCCTGCACTGCAATAAGGGCATGTGTGGTACCCTTTTGTACTTACTGTGGTCACAGCACTCACTCTTAGATCATTTAGGCTGACACATTAAAAACCTCACTGACAGAATGAATAGATAAGAGGAACAGATTCAAGGAGTTCTTAGACTACTGCCCCTGTTTTAGGCTACCTGCAGTTTTTATTTTATATCTTGTTAAGTACCAATAATGAAGTCCCATGGTATAGATCTGAGCCTTAGAGCATTGTATCCTTGGATGTGAACAGAACAGGTCATGAGTAAAATACTTTAGTAGGCATATTAAAGCAGTATGGATTCATTTGCTGCAAAGAAAGTGCCGCCCTTTAGGTAAAGCAAGGTATTTTCAGATGCGTTTGAAAGAGAATATTCTTGCTCCCAATCTGCATGTTTCCACTGCTTTGTCAGAGGTTTTTTTTCCCTCAGTTTAGGCAGTGGAAGGGAACTTGAGAGTGCTCCCTAATCTGGTGCAGTGCAAAATGAACTAAATTTGTTTATGCGCTCCTTCATCACTGGCTTCAGACTGCTACATTTTTACTGACATGGATGAGGAGTCCAGATGTCAAAGGGCAAACCTGAAGACGGCAGTGATTTAAATTCAGACCGTCACTTGCCCAGCTCAGCTGCATGGCCAAACCCAAGTGGGAGCACCTGCATGTTCTCTTCCAGTGGCTTGATACGAGACTATTGCAGCCTTCAGCCAAGAGGCAATAATACTTAAAACGATTGCAGCCATTTTCAAAGAATAATGTCTTTCAGCCCTATGAGAAACAAACTTACCCAGTGCAACCTCCGCATATAAACATACCAATAAACGTGCAAGCACCAGATTACAAACCTTTAATGACTGCTTTAGTTAATAAGTAGGCAGTGTTTTTCAGTGGACCAGATAAAAGAACTTTACACAAAATATGTAATTAAGTGTCTTTTCCCATTTTGTACTCTTTTCTTCTTCAATAGTTAGACAAGCCAGAGTGAATTAAGGGAGTGGAGTAGTTCAGTTTCTTTATGTGGAACTCTTTGGTCTGGTACTTGTTTATCTGATGACTGTGTCTTTGTTTTCTCATGAGAATAAATGGTTGAATACATCTTTTCCAGTCTCTGATTTCTAAGATAGCTACTCAATTTATTCATCGTGATATGCATAACTAAAAATCATAAATCTGTATTGTGTAAGTCACTGTGCATGTATTTTAGATGGATACTTTAGTTTCTTTTGAATGTTTTATATCAATGCATTATATATATCTGCATTTGAATGTTCGGTATCTTAAAAGCAATTAATGTACTGGTATCTTAATAGTCTGTAGTGCTTAAAAAGGATATTCTGCCTCTTTTTCTTGGTTGAAAAATCGTTGCAGCTTTTGCAATCCACAGTGCTCCATTAGGCAAGATCGTATTTAGGCTGTACAGTCCATAAAAACTGCAGATAATGGGTACACAGATGACTGTTTAAATAAAGACTGGTTTCATAGATATGCCAAAAAGACGAAAAACAAGGGGCTGAAGGGGGATGGGGGAGAGATTTGTCTCAAAAAGTAATTCTACAGGCAGCATATGTTTTTTGTGCTTTAGAACATTACATAATACTTGGTATCTAAAGTATTTGAAGGTTCTGGAGTTGGAAAGAGCTGGGGCCTTGGCAAACAGTTTCAGCTTTGCTGATCCCGTTTAGAGAGTGCAACAAGAGTGGACATGGTGTGGGGCAGGTTAGTGCAGCCTAAGGCCTTTTACAGATAGTTCTTCAAACCTCTGTCAGCAAGATTATTCACCCATATATTGGGGCTGTCTTCAGAAACAAACGTGTATTGCATAAGCTAAACTTATTCCTGGAATCACAGGTTGTAACATCTGACTCAGCAAATATTTCCTACTAATAAATTCAGCCTAGTACATTTTGATGAAGGAAAAGTCTTGTACCAGAAAACTGCTTCTGTCATTATTGTGCAGTCTGTCCCAGCCTACAACTTTCTCAGGCATAATGCCCCCTTCCCCCAAATCTGCAGTTGTAAAAATTCTGCTGTCATGTTGGGGCATGTCTTCAGGGAACCTGAGGGGCGTTTTTAATGAGCATAGCTTAGAATTCCTGGCTTGATTTACAGAGAAAAGAAAAGAAAAGTCTTAGAGGCAGTATCCTCCTACCTATTAAAATGTTTGCAGTCTACTTAATGATGGTATCTGCTTAACTTTTGCAGATGCAAACTGAATAACTAAATGCTTGCCTGTTTTCCACTTAGAAATAGACTCTGGCTCTGCTTAAATGCAGTGCAATTCCATAAAGAAGTAGAGATTTTTGTTCTAAATGTTATAGGAAATAAACTCTGACGTCTTCAGCATTGGATATTTCCTGCAAACTTTTCCTGTAACTTGTCTGTGAGAAACAAAACTGAAAATACTTTATTTTTTTTAGCAGTTTGCTCTACTGACCTTAGTAGCTTTTTTGTGTATTTTACAATAGTGAGCTGTACAAGGCAATATGTCTTTGCTTTATGTTACAGTCACAGGGGGAAAAAAAAAGGCAAATGTAATCTTTATGCAATTTGTGGTACAGAAAACCTCTGCAGCCTGTGCTGAGAATACCTATTACAACAGGTGCCCTAAGTCTTATCTACATCACCGTTCAGAAAGTGCCAAACCTGTCCTCATTTATGCTGAACCCAGACACTAGACATCATTTCGCACCGTTCAAGAACGTCACCCTCTCTCCTTCCCCCGTCTCCCCCCCCCTACCCCTCAAAACAGCTCAACACCCAACATTCCTCTCGTGTCTTGCAAATATTTGTGTAAGTCCTTGGCAAGCAGCTGACTGTGTCCTCACCACTGGCTAGTCCACTTCTACTGTCTTCTATACCTATTTCTTCTGTCACTAACTCCTGTGGCCCCAGTAATGGAAGAGATGTGTACTGCAGTTTGAAATATACTGAACACAAATCCTGCAGAGTGTTAGCACAGGCAAGTAGTATGAGAGAATGTGGAGGCACGGATTGAAGCTGCATATTTGGTTTTCTGTGGCTTTTATTTAAAAAGGAAATTAAATATGAAAAACTGTACGAAAGGAACGCTGTGGTGTACATCTTAAAGACATGATCGTGTATGTGTTGCTCTGTGGGAGACTTACCTTGCCTGGTGTACAGGATAAGCAGCGAAGGAGGCAGAGCTCTGGAGAGGTAAGAATGTGCTTTTGTGCTGAAGCCATGAACTGGAACCCAAGAGCAAGCTTGTGCCGCCAGGAATAATGGTTGACTAATGCTAGTGGTTCCTGACTTCTGTATGATTTGCTTTTCGACCTTAGTGTTATGTTAACTCCTTCAGGAGAAAATATTTTCCATAGATTTCTTGTTGCAATTCTAAATCAACAAATTTGTCAAAAATAGGATCACTTTCTGTATGTCCATTTCTTTTACTGCATGAGAATTTACGTTGCATGTATATCTGGAAAATATCTGTTTCAGGATTGTTTTTTCCTCATTGTAATACCTACTGCTACCTTCTGTGTGCAGAAGTCCGATCTCTGGGGAGGTTTTTTTGTGATATATTAATGAACGTCAGCTCATATCAGTTTAGATTAGGAGAACTGAATAATAACCAGATTTTGTCCCATGTCTGGTACTGAGCAGAAATACTCTCTGGAAGTGGCCTATTTTGCAGAAAAAGTATTATTTGGACAGTGACAATGTTGCAAAGGGGCCCAGATGCCAAGTCAAATACTTGATTAAAAACTTCTTGCTCCTTTTAGTTCCATAAACTTTCTTTCAATCTCTTAATTGAATTTTGGGAGCTTTGGATCAGAGCAAGAAAGAACAACGTTCCCATCTTAATAGCATGGTAAAATCTTAGGCTTCTGAAGCAAGTTCCATTGTTTCATTGTCCTGAGAGGTATGTTGTTACCATCAACATGCAGTGTAGCAAGGAGGCAGGATCTTTTCAAACAGAACTTTTCCTAAGGAAAATAGGAATTTGTGGGTCTTAGTCTTCAAATCTGTTTAATCCACAAACGAGATACTCTGTAAGTACTCTACTACTGTAAGAGCAGAGCCAGAAGGTTGATGGCTTAAAATCAAAAGTATCTTTCTCTTCTGGAAATAATTTGTCAATATTACGGTCTGCATCAAAGTCTGTAGAAACGGAAAACTTTTTGTGTTCACTAAGGGTGTGATCCTGTTCTGCTTGATAATTCTGAGAGAAATTCTGTATTTTAAGATGGGAGCAGGATTGATTTCAGATTCTTAATTTCTTTTGCCTTGCTGCCTCCTGCAGAACTATCTTTTTTTTTTTTCCTCCAGTAGCCTGAAACACATTCCAGAAATGTCTCTATGAGAGAGAAGAATAAGAATGCCAAGTCTGCTGATGAATAAAAGACTTTGTGATGAGTCTTGTAAAATTGGACCTTTTCATTCAGAGAGTAAATCTCCATTACTGAGTCTTTTGTTGCTGTCTTTTGAACTGGAGGGGAGAGGAGGAGATGTTAATTGTTGTCCTGTGACACTTGTCTCTCTCCTACCTGAATTACCAGAAGGATTAGTTGTTTTGACTCTGGGAGGGGGAAGAAAGGAGGACAATGCAAAGGGAGTTAATGCAAATGTAGTAGGATCCACTGTGTGGTTTTTAAATCTGAAGATGCAGCAGTGGTATTGCTTCACTTTCAGAACTACACAATTTGGGGTTGTTTAAATTTATCTTGAAAGTTTGATTTTGATCTGTTTTGATCTGGGCTGAGAGATAACAAAGAAAAACTTCAGTTTTAAGAGCACAATTTTTTTAATAGACGTTCAGGTCTTGTTGACTCTTAGTTCCTTGGAATAAATCTGTCTTGCAATTGAGGGTTTTTTCCAGTAGGAAGCTATTTCACAGCCTTGTTGTTCTAAGATTTGATTTGTTAGTACATCAGCCTGGAGCTTCTTACATGGTGAATTTGGATTGCATGTATATTTTATCTATGCATATTTTATCCATGTCAGAATGCCAAACCGATGATTTTTTTTTTTTCCCCCCTGCTCAAGATCCAGCATTTGTTACAATTCTCCTGGTAACAAGAGCTGGAGAACAACCATGGCAGTTTCTAAGTAAGTAAGTGACATGTAGTATGTGTTCAGGGCTAGAGTAGCTATGCTGTGTACCAGGGGTGCATGTTGGTAAAATTACTCATCACACCTCAAATAATAATAGCTGACTACGTATTATTTATTACTCATTAGTAAACCTAGGCATTGTCATTTCAAGAATATGCTGAGGTACTTGATGCAGTGGGGGAACTGCATGGAAGAGCTGTCTGAAGTTTTCCAGCTTTAAGAGTTTCTTGCTTGTGAAAGCTTGCAGTGGTCAGAACTAAATATGATAACCTTGCCTTGCAAGCTTACTTTTTCATTAGGTATAGCATGATATCATGTAACTGTCTTTGAGGGGAAATACTGAAAAGGTTGGGGTTTTTTTCATCCCATTATTTAAAACTCCTGGATTTTTTATTTTGTTAACTTATCTAAAACACCTTGAGAGGGAGGTTCCTTTTCTTAATAGTTCAGTACTTCTGCCCCTTCAATTAATGCAGGCGCTCCTAATGTATGTATTTGAGATGTTTCCTTCTCCAAGTTAAAGTCTGAAGCTCAGCTGTAGTGAATATCACAGCATCCTTTTAGCATTGCTGCCGGCTCTGTCCGTCTCTGGAGTCAGGGGAGCTGCCCCGACTCCCTAGATGCCTTTTTGCTTTTTATTGTCTACTGATCTGCATGCCTGGCAGTCACTCTCATCTGGGGGAGCTTTTTAAAATGTTCTAATCCTTATTCGCATTAAAATCTTTGGGACAAAGAACCTAATTCAGGAATTAGGCTGCCTCTCTCCATGGTAAGTCCAAATCCTGTGTTTGACTTCTTTATAATGTGTGAGGGAGTTGGCTGGGAAGACCGTCCCTTACTGCTATTTCTGAACACTTGTTTCAGCTGAGATCCATTTAGAAATTAATGCACACGGATTCAAAGGCAAGCAGCTTCCTCACCCGTTGTCCGCAAGGGTAGAGGTACCCCATAGTCCACACCACCAGCTACACCCCCTGATGCAGAGATGAACTGAGTCCTCTCTGTTCCGCCTGTAGGTGAAAGGGGTCAGATGCACTCTCTGCTCCTCTCAGTGTTTTTGTTGTGGTAGGGGATCCTAGGACTTATTTCCTCTGAAGAACCTTCCTCTTACCCTGTGCAGATATACAGGGTTAATGCAGATCTACCAAGATCATGCATCACAGATGAGCAGAGTTTATGGTGAGCCTGTCCTTGGTTTCTAACGTAGTATTTTCCTATTTGAAACTTTACAGACTGGTATGGAGGGAGAAGGCAAGCATATTGCTCTTTTCAGAATGCTTTCCATGACTAGTTTTGTCCTTTACCCTGCACAAGCTGATAGTACAGGGATAAAACGTGAAGGGAACAAATGATGTGTCATAAACTACCATTGGTCCCATTTTAAAGGATGTTCTGTTGCCTAATGTTACTACGGCAGGTCTTCAGGACCTAGTATCCAGAGTTGAACTTCTGCAGGCTTCTCTGCTTTCTCATCACTCCACTCCTCTCCTTAACCCTACCTTGCCACTTCCTCTTCCAGGACTCTTTATTGTAAGACAATCAAAACTTAGTATGATAGTGTTACAGCAGATGGTTTAGTGGCAGAGCAGTCATTGTCAGATGTGTGGCATTTTTTCTGTATCAGGAAGGTCTGTAGCAGTAAGAATGGATTCTGTCTTATTCAGTCCCTTTGCAGGAAGGGAAGGCGGGTAGGCGATGCCTTGTTGTATGACACTGTCTGTGCACCCATGTGTCTTCCCAGGGACTTCAAATGGATGTGATTGGTGTTCTGAAATAAGTCCTTCTTAACCTCCTGAGGAGGAATGACACCTACTGCTCAAGCACGGGCAGAGGTGCAGCTCGATCTCGTAATATGTGGAGACCACTGAGCTGGCTAACCAAATGGATATGAAGTCCCATAACAAATGTCCAAAGGATCAATTTTTATTTCACTTTTCGTGAGGGAAGGGTGGACAGATCTGTGGGGATATAAGGTCATCCAAGACCATTTTGTCTTTGGCAGTTGGGAAGGAAGAAGCTAAGTTTTACTGCAGGATGCACTTTTAGTTTGTTAGTCAGATCATCTGATCTGAGAAGAGGCTGAGAGAGCTGAGACTGTCTAGCCTGGAAAAGAGAAGGCTTGGGGGATCTGATCAGTGTGTATAAATACCTGATGGGAGGGTGTAAAGACAATGGGGCCAGACTCTTCTCAGCGGTACCCAGTGACAGGGCAAGAGGCAATGGACACAGACAGAAACGCACAAAATTCCACTTGAGCAGAAGAAAACACTTCTTTACTGTGAAGGCAGTTGAATGCTGGAGCAGGTTGCTCAGAGATGTTGTTGACTCTCCATCCGTGGAGATGCTCAAAACCTGACTGGACAACATGCTGGGCAGCCTGCTATAACTGACCCTGCTTCAGCTGGGGGATTGGATCAGAACATCTCCAGAGGTCCTTCCCATCCCCAGCTACTCTGCGATTATATATTCCTGCCATTTCTGTTTCACTTTCTTTTTTACACAAAGTGAGCTTGCATTAGTTACAGTGTTGACTTTTTTTGATAGTAGACAAATAAAGCAGAACTGATCTATTCATTTCATAACTGTCTCTTGGAAGACATGTTCTGATTGTTGAACTTGTTCTCAAAGTGATATCTTCTTCGTTTTTGAAAATGTGGATCATCCAATGGTTGTCCTTTGGAAAGTAAAGTGAATTTTAATGCATTTTGAAAGTTTCTGATAAGGAGAGCATGCATAGTCTATAGGGAGAAACAGCTTCACTCTCTTTAAAGATCGATTTTATTTGGAGCTGCTCTCCCAAAAATATGATTAAAATATGACACTGCCAGTAGTTGCTTTGGACTGTTGAGCCATTAAGGCTTTCAGGATTTGGAAAGCACTCTTAAAAATGAGTTAGGAGCAATATCAGCCTGCCATTCTCTCAGGGAAACACTTCTATTTTTTCATTTTGTTTTGTTTTGCTTTTTCTCCTATCAAATGGTATATAGTTGTCTTACAAAGGCTTATTCTAAATATTCATTTGTTGAAGGAAGATTCCACCATCTTTGGATATAATTATATTCCTTTATGAAACCATCCTTTGACCTAGGTTAGTATCTCTTATTTCTTCTGGCAAGAAGATTAAATACAGCATAAGCCTTGAAATTGAATTCTTGCTACATTCATTGTACAAATTAATTTTAAAAGTGACAGTGGATTTTCATATATGTATATTATGCTTATTAATATTCTTTAACTGCATTTACTTCACAGAATGACAGAGTAGTTGTGGTTGGAGGGGACCTCTGGGGATGTGTGGAAGCTGCACACTGCTCATTAGAACAGCGCTTTAAATACCTGACGGGAACTAAATCTGCATATACTGTGTTACTCTGTGGCTGATCAAAGGTGAAACCACTTTCAGCTCAGAGGCTTTCAGATGGATTGCTGATCTCCAAGCAAGGAATAACCCAATACTGAGTATGTCTCTAGCAATCATTTCAGAGTTATCCTCATGCCATTGCCATATTTTTCTCTTTCACCCTTGATTGACCCTCTTGGGCAGTGAGCATCTGGTGAGGGTGATTCTGAATGGCTACATTGCCATCATTAAGAGGCAGCAAGAGTGTTTGCACTCAAAAATTTACATTGGGCGTTGTTTCATAGGTGAAGCAGTGAGATCTTTCAGGATGGCAGTTGTTCCAACAGCAACTGGACAAAGTCACCAGGCCATTGCAAGGTGAAGATGAAGAGAGATTGTGCTGATCAAATTCTCAAGCCAGTAAGCAGTCATTTCTTGATTTTTATTTAGAAAAATAGTCAATGTCTCTAGCTGCTAGAAAGCTAGCCTCTGAAAAGTCAGCATCTTCTCTGTCTTTTCTGTTGTAACTAGATGTTGAGTTGGCCGTTGGCAACCCTCGGGATCCTGCTCTTGCATGTTCTTTCTGCATGGAAAACTCTGTACTTAAAATTGGGTGTAGTTCTCAAGTCTCTTCACACGTTCACTCTCTTATGTTAATTGCTTTGCTATTTGTCAAATCACTAATGGCCATACTTTTAAGGAATGCATACTCTATGGGTTGTAGCTTATGCCTGTGTTGACACAGCTTGTCAATCAGGAACTGATTATTCTAATTTTGGAAGGTATGGATGGAGTTTTAGGAGGCAGATATTTTCATGGTGTCAAAGATAGGTTCTGCTCCCATGCAATTAGAATTGTAATGGGTGACCCTATGTCTTTTCTGTTTATGAAAAAGAGATTTTGCACATCAGCATAGTCAGTTTTCTCAGTTTACATTCTTATACTGGAAAGAAGGGAAGATTTTTATTTCCTAATATTCTTAAGGAAAAAATAAAAGGGAGAATGAAGTGGGCCATTTAGTCATAGAAATTTGGGGAGGGGAGTAGGGTAGCCAAGGGTGCCTACCACATTTAGACAGCAAGACTTTTTACACAAGCGCTTTTGACATTGTTCATATGTTTTATTTCATGAGTTTTGAATGTCAGCAGCCTGATGGTTAGAGCCTGACTAGAAAATGTATGTTTGAACTCCCTCCAACTGGAAGTGGAGGATTTAAGATTTCCATTCGTCTTTCCTCCCCTTTAAAGGAAAAGGTAGTCATGGCTTTCCAGAATGGACAGGAAGAAGGTGGCTCCTAGTTACAAGCTCACTTAGGCAGCTCCTTCCTCCCCATGCGTGGAGAAGTGTGGGATTTCAGGCATACCTCTCTCTTTAAGTTTCTGAATGACTGGCTTAGCCCTGCTCTGCACGCTTGCTGTTGTGACTCTTTTTGTGAAGTGTTTGACTCTTCCTGTTGATAGGCACTGAACTTCCTGTACAAACTCTGACGTGTACGTTCCTCTCTCCAGTGCCAGAAAGTTAGGCGTACTTCACCAAATACTAACTTGCTTGGGACTAGCCCAAGGTCTAATCTTGTTTGCAAAAAATGGCATTCCTATATACATGTGTACTCATGTGTGTACCACATCAGGGGATTTTAAGCTGTGAGAGATGGTTACTTTCTATTAATTATATATTAGGTAGTTGTTACTTCATTAATGATTTTACAGTCTGTCCTGTGTATGTGTCTTTTTACCTGCTGTATTCTAAGTTCATTTGGATCCAGCCGTTGCTATAATAAAAGGCTATTTTGCCATCTGTGTTCATCTGCCTATACAGCTACTACTGAGCAGAGAGGAGATGCTTTGAATCCACCTGACAAGTTGAGAGCACTGTTTACTCCCATGGTTATCATCACTGTGGGCATGTGAGAACTGAAATAATAATTTTAATAGCTTGGTTTCTTTTAAAGTCCCTAAAGGCAGGAGCTTATGATTATTTGCTGTTCCATATAAATCAGAAACAACATGTGAGTTAGGATTTGGGAACCATTACATTGGCATTTTTTAAAAGGGGAGGAAAAAAAGGGGTGAGTTCCTATGTACTAAGGGATTGTCTTGCAATATTGGTTGCCTTTTTCTCCGGGCAACTTCTTCCCTTTTTTCTGCTCAATATGATGAGGTATTCAAAATAAATTCTTTTAGCAAACACATTTCTGAATTTCCATGTTTAGTAGGAGAATCGGAACAGTATTACTCTGTTCTAAAACTTCTGCTCCAGTGTGCTACAAAGTACTTTTTCTTCTGTTCATGCTTATTCCCATCATTCTGTTAAGTAGCGGAAAGCGCGGGAGGAAGGAAGGTCACCACGTGTTATGAAACCTCTCATCCACCTCCTAATTAACAGGTCTTTTCCTCCAGCCTTTATAACATCTGCTGGCTGCCCCTTTTGGTGGGTTTGCACAAGCATCATTTGCACTATGCATGTGTCCCTAGCCTGTGCTACAGTTGAATTAGACCCTTGCAAACCCATATGTAAAGTTTTTCCCTTGTTAGATTGACCTTGGAGTAAACCAGTCTCTGGGACTATTTTCAATTATGTGTTGGGTCATGTGTTGTATGTGTTGGATATTAACCGTCAGTCAAAGTTCCTAGCTAGTTCACGGTTTATTAAAAGCAAAGCAAACAAACTAGTGCTGAACAGACTATCTGAGGCTGTTTATAGTGTTCTGCTTCCTGCTACACTCAGGAATCTAGCCTCTTTTCTCTTACCAGCGCTTCTGTGTACAAACAGCTTAACTTGTCTTTATAACCTCACTTGTATGTAAAAGCAGCTGTGATCTGAAATACAAAGGCCCATCTCACCTGCTAGAGAAAAGTTCCTTTACTCCCTATTTTATGAAAGAGAACACTACAGTGTAGAAGTGCAACCTGCATATCCCGCAGAAATGAGTAGGTCAGCTCTGAAACTGTTAGAGATACAGTTTATTCAACCTTAGTCGCTTCTCTCGTGTCCTGAATGCAGGTCCCCTAGGCTGTTTAGGAACTGTCCAGGGGATGTTAAAGGCCAGTGTTGGAGCTGAATTGCTGGGTAGTCCTAGGCAGCTCAGCTGCCTTGGCGGGCAAGGAGGGGGCTGTGTCCCAGTTTTAGGGCTCCTCTTACTGCCACCACGGAGGTGACGACCCCTTCTAGCTCGGGATCCTGAGCAGCTGTAGTTGCAAGTTATTTCTGGCTTTGCCTCTTCCCTCCTGTTTGGAAGTGGTGGTACCACCTTATCTAAGAGAAAGATGGTGGGTTGAAAGGATTCCCTGTAGATACATCTGGTTCATAATTCCTTTTGTACCTTAAGTGGGACATATGTTTTTATAGCTGCTGTGCTCTGTTTTTTTGACGGTTTCCTTTACTATGCTAAAAAAAACCTAAATGAGAACTCCCACCCTTTTCTGGCTTCCTCACAATAAGATAAATATTACCTATAAGATAATAATAACACTAATAAATAAAGAGTTTGGAAGGGTGATGTTATATTGCTTTTTAATTTTTATATTAATTCCACAGTGTTTCAATTAAGGTAAATAACAAACTAGTTATACAAGAGAATATATGATAAGGTCATACAAGTTAGCAGTATAACCTCATTATATATGATATATGGAGCTTCAAAACAGCATAAGAGGTTTCGGGCATCTTAGGATGATAATTCATTAGCAGTGAGCAAAATAACAGACTGATATTTGTTAGGCTCAGCAAGATCCCACATGCAGACCTATGGATGATTTGATCATGTATGTTGCACCACAGTTTCCTTGCCAGAGCCAAAAAAATCCCAAATGGAGACAAAACGTGATGTATACTTCCATGTATATGTCTGTATCCACAATGAGTAAGTACTCTGGGCTTATTTTAACGTAAGTAGTCAGCTTGCTGGCTGGAGATTTGCTGCTACTTTCAGCATCGGGTTGGGATATTGGCAACACTATATACCTTCTTGAACACAAAAACTAAATTTTAGGGTTTTACTGGCTGTGGTAATTATTTTTGTAAAATATTTTACAACATTTTCTAAAATTAGAGCACCAGGCCCTAAATAGCTGAGCTTCTAAAAGGAGATGGAATGAGCAAAAAGAGGCATTTGTCAGAAAAACTGAGGACAGTGTGAAAATAGGCATATGTTCCTACCAAGAGCATTAGTCATTTCTGCTATTATGTTATGTATGAACCTCTGCCTCATTCCAAGTAGAAGACTGAGCCAACAAAGCCAGTTTTAAGGGCATTCACACAGTGTTCTTCCATTCCTGAAAGTAAGTGTCTGAAACTTGGGGAAATTGGAGATGCTTTATGGCCAGAAGAAATCTTTGCCCCAAGGACAATTGGATATGGATCCTAAATTAATCTTCTAAAAGCAAATTGGGAACTTTTGTGCTGCCCTTAGTTTATTTAATTTTTTCCTTCAAGATGTTGTTTCACTGGAACATGTGTCCTGTTTCGTTGTGGTCGGTCAATATGATGATCTTGTAAAATATAACTTAAATATACTCTATTCATTTGCTTTCATAGCCTGTACAAAGTCGGTAGCCTGCTTTGCCCTAGGCTTTGGTACATTACTTGTACCAAATAGAAAACTATGTTTCAGAAGCAGCATTAATATTTCTTCACACTTTTAATCTTGAGTTAGAGAGTCAGTTTCAAACTTCTGTCCTTAACTCTGTTCCTTCTTTCTATTCCTCTCTTTTTTTCTTTATACTTTCCTCCCTCACTCTTACTTTCTCCTATTCTACATTTTCATCTTTTATAGTGAAGAGGATATTCCTGACACCCTAGGCTGTGTTCCTTCGGAGAACTGTAACTCTATGCAAACAATGTTGGATTACTCTTCAAAGTGCCATTATATGTCACGGTAAATCTGGAATCAACATTTTCATAGCTTGTAAAACAGTAACATAGAGAAATTAAATGACTCTTTTAACAGCACAGAGAAAGTCACTGTCAAACCTGGGACTGGAGTATAGGTCTTCTGGTCACATTACTACTTTATTTGTCTGTCTGACCTTTTCAGTGTTTTGTTCTCATTCTTCATGTTTTCTATCCTGGTTATGGCATAGGCAAAATACCGTTTTTCTAATATCATAAATACATTCAATAATAATGTGATGGAATTAGTTTTCAAATTATGGATGACTTACATGTTAAGGAGGACTACAGAACATACTTATTCTGTTACCCATGGAGAACAGATGCTTCAAGTTTATTTCCTGTTATATAATTTTGTGCACCGTTTATCTGAGATACATTTGGAGAACGAATATTTTTTGAAGTAAAGAGAACATTTTTGGCAGCTGCTTGAAAATTCCCTCATGTGTCACTGAGTACATTGTACAACCAAGAGTGTAGTTCACAGAAATCTGGTGTAATGAGCTGGGGATATTTTAAATGTGAAAGAGGCATTTTCCTTTAATAATCAAACCACAAGAGTAATATACTTTAATAAGGGAAGGCTGTTGATAATTTGCTACAAGGACATTTTCATAGCTTCAGATTTTAATAAAGTTATAAATACAGTAATCATGCTTCTGACTGTGAAATGAAGACTGCACCAAAAGCAGCTTTTTATGCAAAGACGGTCAAAATTTCACTTTGAAATAAACGCCTCTTTAGCTATTCAGAAAGTGGTGAGAGCTGTGCAATCTTGACGTAGACACAGGAGAGGTTCGGTATTTGTCTTACATGGCTTTTCTTCACTCTCTTTCCAATGTTTTTGATGGTGAATTCAGACATCGTATTTCTCCATTGTGAAATTCAACTCTTACCTTCCTTCAAGGACGTACTGACATCTTGGGTGTTGTAAGCGTGTACCTGCAAAAGGAACAGTTGCGTCCAGAAGTGCTGCATGGCAGTTCGGGTTACCTTTACCCTCAGGTAACTTACTAGGCTACCTTACCTTTTTCAGCCTGAGGAATGGCTCCTTTGCTTATTAGTGTTGTTAACTGAGATGATGTTCCCTCATCTAGGAGGGATGGAGGGTAATTTATCAGTTATGAAAACAGATGAGCCTTGGAGGTGTAAGTTAAAGATAATTACTTCTCTGCGTTTATATTCCTTTATTGGCTACATCCTGTTTTCCAGTAACTGATGCCCCTATCTATACCTGCAGCTACAGTTAAAATATAAATGACCTATTAAGTTTTGCCACTTCTGATTTCCTATTGAATAGGCCTTGGGCTTCTTCCATCTGCAGAGCTGAACCTGGGAAAATATATTTCCTGAAGGATTGACTTTGGCACAATTTCTTTTCCAACATGTCCCTTCCAGTTTCTTAATCTCTTATGTATTTTAGATTAAAATCTTGAACCCCAACTGAGATGTTACTCCTTTTCTAATCTACATGTGTGTGTGGGTGTATAGTTCTGTGATTCAGAATATTCCCACTTTGCAGTGTGCCCTTGCATCTTGTTTCAGCTTTGTGTATAGTGGAACTGTGATGACGGAAAATTAGGTGTATCTCTTTGAGAAGTTCATGAGAAAGGCTCCTTTTACATATTAGGTTAACATGCACCTATAAGAGGCCTGTAATGTGATTCAGCATCTCCGTTTGGTACATGATACTTTGGTCTTCTCATGCAAGTTCTGTTATTTAGCAGCTGATGAGTACTGCCTCCCAACTTGCAGCTCAGTGCTGTATGACAGGAGCCTCTGTTTCCTACTGCAGCATTTGGTGTTTATGAAAGTAATGTTGTTATCCAAACTTAATTGTGTTTTATGTGTAATTGTCACATTTACGGTGGAGCCAGCGTAGACAGGTGCATGAGAAAAACTTTCTTTTTTCAGGCTAGACTATTGATTTCAGATTTTTACATTTATGTTAACAAACATTCTCTATTCCCACATTTTAAATTGTGATATCTGCTGTAGTACCCCATCTACAGAGAGCCTGAAGGATTTGAAAAGCAGCTGCAAATGCTAAGCTTTTAAAGGGTAATTTTAAAGTTCTTTGGTTAGCACAAATGGGATGATGTAGTAGTTATTTCTCTGAGGGGAAATACACTGATGAGGTTTACCATAACTTAATATTGTCTAGTGATCACAAGCAAAACGGCTAAAATACAGATTTATATCAGTGTTCCTGTACTTCACTCTGTCCCTTGCTGAGGTGGAGGGACCTAGAGGAGGAACGTGATTTGGAGTTTGGATGAATAGCCTAAGATTTCTTCATCGAGCTATACTAAAGTGAATTAAACATGGCTTACTTTACAATAGCTTTTCTTTCTTTTTTTGCATCAGTTTAATTAAGTTGCTTTTAAATCACAGTCTAAGTCACATTGGGGTGTCTTGCATTTTTTTTCATTTGCCTATGGAAATCCACAGTTCTCTAGCCATTGCTAACATGTCCCAGCCTGAAAGGTATCTTTTATCCTTGAGTATTAGAATTTTTATTTGCATTTAGTTTGTGATTCACTGTGTGTAACAGGTGATTTCCTCCAGTACTGCTGCTTAGTCAGTTGGTTCCTATTTTAGTATTTGTACAGTTGATTATTCATATCTAAGTACAGTGCTTTGCATTGTATTTATTACATCCCCTATATTTCAGACCACTTCAGCAATTTAAAATTACTTCTAATTGTGTATCCTGTCTCTCTGCAAAGGACTTGCAATTTTACCCATCCTGATGTCATGCAGATGTTTTATAAGTGTAACCTCTGTTCTCTTGGTCACCATAGAGACTATTGAACAAAACAGAAATGTTAGAAATGGCCTGACAATTTGATAAGGAAACATTGATAACTGTTCTCCAAGTAGATTTTCTAAACCACTTGGGCACCTCGCAGTGTTGCCTGTAGATTGTATTTCATTAGTTTGTGTGTCAGTGTCAAAAGCTTTACTGAAGTCAGGATACGGACACTGCTTTTCTTCGTACCTACTAACAGATTACCCTGTTGAAAGAGTGTACTACAGCAAACATCGTTTTTGACAACTCTTCTGCTGTTTGTTTTTTCTTACCTCGTTGTCATTTTTTGTACTCACGTTTTGGCTGTCTAGCAATTTGTTTCTGGGTGGTAAAGTTAGGATGGCTGTCTGAAAATCTTTTAGTCTTTCCTTATTCACTTTTTCAGCTAGTGTTAACCCTCCATTTAAAGTTCTATGTCTTCTCACTTTTCTGTGAATTGCTGTGAGTAATAACTAATGATTTGGATATTGTTTTGATTACTCTGTATGTTAAATTGATAGCTTGGTGGCGTCTAGCATAGTGAAATATTATTAAACCTGTTCTTTATTTGCATTGGCCTATATGGCTAGTTCTTACTTGAATTAATTTTATTAAGTGTCTGGTCACAATTCGTTTTCTAAAAACAGGAACAAAGCATTAAATTATACATTCTTGTTTGCATCATCTATTGTTCTTTTTTCTTGAAGTAGCTGGTACGTGCTTTGCTTTTTCCTCCTCATACTTCTAAAGCAGTTATTGGAAACTTTTTATTTTGAGCCCTTTCTGAACTTGATCCCTTTATGGTATTTATTTCTGCATGACTGTATTGCTTCCTTGTGATCAGATTTTAGTCATGTGTCCTCGTCTCTGTATTTCTTACATTTCAGTGTGTCCTGAAAGTTCATTTCTATGTCATGCCTTTTGTATATGTTGGGATAGCTTTGCTAATATGTTTAATAAATACAGGTACTTTGAGTTACAGCTGCATTTATTCTCTCCTTTTACATGTAAAATCAGTGATATTCAGCCACTCCTGCAGAGTAGGCCGTGTGCTTTTCTCCAAAGGTCCAGCAAGGGCTGTTGCATGACCAGAGTTATGGGAGGTTGGCAGTACAATCAAGCTGCCTTTCCACCAGAGGCTCTCCTGCAGCCGTGGGCCTACTGCTGGAACCGTCCTGAGACAGGTGAATCTTCTGGTTGTCACAAACAGGCTTAGGGCCATTGGTTGAGTATTTTGCTTTGGATTATCTCCCAAAATGTTCCGACTTCCCTGAGTTTTTCGGACATACACCTTCTTGGGTACGGTAAGACAAGGCAGGAAGAAGAATGGCTGTACTGGATCGATTGAACTGCAAGCTTCTCCACTGCCTTGTCTCAGTGACCAGAAGTGGATGCCTAGGAAAGGGAAAGAAAAAGAAAAACAAGCATATTGTTACTTCCTCTCAATGCCCTCCAGCCTATTATCAGCTTAGGGACTTTCTGAGCCAGATGTCATCCTGTATTTTTTTCTCCCTCAGTAGATTTCTCTTTCACGTGTTTGTTCTCCCTCGAACCCATATAACCTTGCAGCATCTACAACAGCCTTTGCCAAGGAGTCCCAGAGGTCTCACCCACTTGCCTGAGAGCCTCCCTCCTCTAGTTTGTCCTTAAACTGGCTTCTCCCAGCTTCCTTTGACATTCTTCAGGCTTTGCCTTCAGGAAAGGACAGTGAGACCTTCATCTATGTTCACTTGTGTTCCCTCACATTGTGCACTCCTGTGTCATATCACTGCTACGTTTTCTGTGCTCCATTCTGAAGAGTTTTACCTTATTTAGACAATTCTTGCATGGGATCAGATATCTCCTGTTTGGGCGAGGAGACCAGAACTACATGGAGTATTTGAAATACGGATTTTGTTTTATGGATCATAGATTTATTCAATGGCATTTTGAGGAACTCTTGTATTTGTTCCATAATAGTTCCTAAAGCTTGGTTCAGGAATTCCCAAGATTTTGACTGCTATTGATTATTGAGCCAATGTTTCGTTGACCTTTTTGTCATAATCCCAAGATCTTGAATGTCAGGGATCAGTTCTGCATCATTTCACATGAGAAATCCAGCTCACCAGTTCTGCCAGAGACGGTCCGGTTCCTCCTTTCGCCTCATGCTCCTGGCCGCTCAGTCCCATCACTTCTTCCACTCTGGCCCTTGCCGGGTTGCTCAGCTTCTTTGACTCATACTCCACGAGAAAAGCATTCACTTCCCTTCTCCCTCCCCACTTGGCTTTGCGCCAGGTTAGTGAGTTGAATGAGCCCACCCAGGGGTCAGACAAGAGAAATGTCAGGAACGTGTGAACAACTGCACGGCAAAGAGCATAGATGCCCCCTTTTCGGCAGGGGTGTGCTGTTAGATCACCTTAGCCGTGTCTGTAAGCTGCACGCTTGGAATTGACTTGCAGTGTTTGGCTGTTATTTTGCTTTCCAGGGTTAATGAATTCTGTCATTTTGTTATCACTGTCACTCAACTTACTTTTGCTCCGCTTTTGTACCCCATTCACTAGAATGAAATCTGAAACAGCACTGGGAGCCCACCCCTGGGCAGAGCGAGCCCTTCCATTGAAGGCTGTCTGTATCCGCCTTCAGAGCAGTTTGCACTGATCTTTTTGAGCTCTTTGGAGGTTAAAAAAAACACATGGCAATTGAAGTGGATGGCAGTCTGGCCAAACACATTTGCACCTCAAGGACCTCTGCCGATGAGGCTTTTCATCATTACCTGTTACTCTTCTGTCCTCTACACAAAGCCCCTTGGAGGTATCGTCTTGCCCTCTCTCCTAGCCCTCCTCCCTCCCCATCAGCAACTGCTCTCTTACGCACAGCCTCATTCTCACACTAGTCTTCCCCAGCACACAGGACCACTGGGTTCATACCTTGTTGCCATTTCATCAAAATTATATTTTGCTTTGTTTTACCCTTGAGGCTGTACCAAAGAAGAAATATCACCCTTTTGTTTCTGAATCTCTCTCTGTGTATTGGCATCTCAGTGTACTTATTTTTAAGGCAGACACTCACATGGTATAGGCCCCTACACCTAGGGACCAAAGAGAGAAATGGAGTCGGGCAGTGGCTGGCTGTGTGTCACAGTGGTGCCTTTAGGGATGGAGCAGGGAGCACGGCCCGGCTGGGAGCTGGGGTGGGCAACAGACGGCCCTTCCGTCGCAGCTGTCCTCATGCAAACACCCATCTGCCAAATCCCCTCTAGGCACCTCCCTCCCCATGCAGCCTCCATGAGGGCACCCCAGCGCCAGCTAAGAACTGCAGGGATAAAGTAGAATAGTAGGAAAACACTGCGATGGGAGCCCTGGCCAAAAAATTGCTCTGTAGATGCATTGTTTACAAAAACGGGGAATATTTCCAAATTTTCCCAAGCATTTCCTAGGTGCAAAACTTCTTACCGTCCTCGTTCGTGAAGGTTTAACGCAGTGCTGAAGCTGCTCAGCATGTCTCACTTGACTGCAATGACTGTTCAGGCCTGAAGTCACCAGCCCAATGGGCCCCGGGGATGCAGCCATTGACGTGGAAATGGGCCAGACTGGGTGAGCACGCACCGTGGCCTTGGCGCTGGCCGTCCCCATGGTGTGTCATTCGCGTCACGCGAAGGCTCCAGCAGCACCTTTTGCAAACATGCGGCGCTGGGAGGGATTCAGTGCTCCTCTAGCTTTCCATGTTTCAGTACGTGTCTGTGAATAGCATGTAACGATGCTGGGTTTTGTCTGTACAATGCAGTATAACAGCTGCTATTTTTCCTGCATGCAGCTAAAACTGAGATACATCTGTTTGGGTCTTTGAAAGACTTCCTCTTTCTTGCTTCAGGAAGAACGATTGAAAAATTCAGAACTGAAGACTTGTTTACTCTTCAAACTGTGGCCCATAATATGTTAGTTATGTCCTGTCTCTGGATTTATATTGGAATAATTGACAGCATACTAATGGCCCAGTCTTCATGGGCTGAATTTCATAAGCAAATGTCTGTTACTTTCTTAAGGTGAAATGGTTCTTTCGCTGCAGTGTAGTTATTGCTGAATATTTTATCAGACTATATTCATATAATAATTTTTTCTGTCTTCAGAAGACCTTTCTTGTAACTTTTCTTAGTATTAGGCTATCACTGTTGTAGATGCAGATGGCATCTTTTATCATAAACCATGGCGTTACTTCTGGAAGGGTATCTGACCTAGGGAGCTTAGACAAATACTTATATACTGTATGTGAATTAAATGACTGCAATATTATTTTTGGAATATAAATACAATTGATGTAAAAATTTTATCTAAAATGGTTGGAAAACCCTTGTTTGTATTTTAAATGAACTATGGTTAGTAGCCTTCTTTTAGGGGAGGCTGATGAAAGAAAGATACCAGATTCAGATGGAACAGAGGAAGGAGAGAAATACAAGGTGCAGTATGCACACACAGGACAACTGAGTAAGCAAACTGAAGTCACAGTGCTTTGACATGAGGAGAGAGCTGTAAATTCATTTAGGTATTAAAGATAAGTCTTTGAGATTTAAAAGCCAGTCTTTCTTTTGTGTTTTTTTACAAATCAGGTGAAACTGATGACTGGAAAAGTTAGAGGCTGCATAGTACTGAACAGCTTTAGGAATCATCCCACTTTATTTGCTTAGAGTTATCTGTGAAAGAAGGAAAACACATATGTATTTATGCAGTAAGGCTGAAAGGCTCTGAACTTTCTCCTGACTGCTTCACTTATTACCTTTACAGTGTTTCAAGCACCAAAGTTTGTCTTTTCTAACTGTGGTGGGGGTCTCCATGGAGGACCAGCGCGGTTGGGATGCAAGTGTACCAGGCTCTACACTGAAATTTTGGATAACGCACACAGTGCTTTGACAACTGTAGCAAAGCAACGTTTCTTCCTGAATGCTGTCTGAAAACAAACAAAGTAACAGGAAGGAGTTTTCCTTTCCTTTGGCACTTTTGCAGTGGTGCTAATTACTTTAATGCCTCTGACATAGCGTTTCCAGTCATTCACAAAGCATCCCAAGAGAGCCAAGAGGCAAGACCTGAATTTCTAATACAAATAATAAACAGAATATTAGAGAGGTACAGGATAGTCTTTCTGTGGCAGGTCATTTTGTGCCTTTCACACAATTTTTGTCCCAAATTACTTCACTGACTTAAATTTATACTGTTACAGAAATAATGAGAGAGAGGAATAACAAGCTTAGGCAAGAGCAAAAAGGTGCATTTTCACCAGGGACTTGAAATGACTTAGAAAGTTGATGAGGCAGAGGGATGCGCGAAAGCTGTTCTGGATGACAAGAGCAGCAGAGAGAAAGATTTTGCACCGATAGTGAAGGCATTATTTTGGAAGGGTGAAAAAGAGGCCTGCAGCGCTCGAGTCAATAAATCGTGTTTATGGAAGAGACTGGAGCAGAATCCAAGAGTGAGGAAAGCAATACTGAGCTGAGCCCTAAATTAAAAATGCTCCGGGAGCAGGAAAAAACGCTCCAGCGTTTGAGGGGCTGTTGGTATGGTTGCAGCTCTAGGCAGCATGAGGAGGAGCGCGAATAAGCATCGTGCAGGCTTCCCTAAAGAGTTGTGGCAGGGCATCTCACTTCCAAATCTGTACCATGCTGCTTGTTTTCTGTATACCCTGTCTCCATCATGAGCAGATACTGCCAGTCATGTAGGGAACAGTGCCAAAACACTGTAGACAAATGTTCACTGGGGGCTAAAATAAAGCTATTCAACTTATTTCTGTATGGGGCTGCATCTAATTTGCGCAGAGATGAGGAATTGGTGCATTGATGCATCATGTTATTTAAGTCTTCTTAAATTTGTTAGTGCATAGCGATGCAAGAATTTAGCAAAAACTATTTTTTCTGCTGTCTGTATTGTTTTCATTTTTTTTTCTTTTTGTTCTTTCTTCTATAATACTCACCAAATGTCAGAGATAATAGAGTTTTTCACTACAACAGCAAATGGAACACCTGCCATGTGAAATCTCTCTTTCTCCCTGGAGTGAAAGCTTTAACTGACACTTCTGCTAGACGGAGATTAAAGCCTTGGTAGAGCTGTCTCGGGTGGACATTTGATTAATACCGGGTCTCTTTGTTGTGACTCTGCCTTTCTGCTCCTCCTCATTAGAAATGGGTGACTCTTCGCCAATTCATTCATGACCCTGAGAAAAGAATGCTTAATGATATAGCAAAAGTTTACATAGATAAATAAAACATAGAGCATGCATTCAGCTAGTAAAATACGCTATTTTCCTCTGCAGAGAAGGGATTAAGCAGGGTGTGCGTTTGCCTTCTGCAGCTGCTGCAGGAAGCTCTTGACAGATGTCAGTGTAACACACACATACGTGTGTGTGTAAAATAATGGAGTACAGTCACTTGTTGTGTGTGTCTGCGCGCACATATGTGTGGTTTTTTTTTTAATGTTTTGATGAAGTGACGTGGGGGGTTTCATTCTTTTGTTTTTTCCCTCAGTAGATTTGAGATGTTTTTTGCTTTTAGAGCTACCAAGCGTTTCCTTTACCAGATTGACAGCATGGTGTCAGCAGGGAGAATATTTATTTGCTGTGGCTTTTTCAGGAAAGAACTACAAGAAAGTGTGTGTGTGGGGGGGGTGCTGTTTTGGCCACAGTGCAATGCCCTTGAGGCAGAATCCTTGCCTAAATGAATCGCATAATTTATTGAGTTAGGAATGGGTAAGTTGATAATTTGCTGTAACCCTTTTAGCAATTGTATCATCTAGAGCTTTTTTTTTGGATTTTAGTGATGCAGTCCTTCCCTATACAGACTGTGTAAATATCTGCGGCAGCGTGCCCCGGGGTTGGATTTGAAGAGCACGGTCTCGTGGTTCGTCCCTCGTTGCCTCCAGGCGGAGGTGCGGGGGCGCTGACCACGCTGGGGGCTGCTCTTCGGGACTTGCCACAGGTCCCTTGAGCCGAGCCGCACCTTGCTGGTGGGAGTCCAGCCATGGAAGGTGGGATGTGAAGCCCAAGCAGACAAGCTTTGCTGAACACATGCTGGTCCCACGCAGGGGCCACCCTAGATGAACTTCTGATGGGAAGAGAGGCTGGAGTAGCTCAGATGAGAGACATCTCAGATCCAACACCTACGGAAAGGGGATTTGATGTGCAGTAGTGACTGTGTGGGTATCGTGGTGGTGGCGATATCCAATATCCATATGGCCAGGGCTAGCCTTAGCCCGGGGCAAAGTGTGGGGTTGAAGAATGGGCTTTCTCAGGAAAAGCTCTTGTGGCTCTTGCAGGGATCAGGAGGGCTGTGGGTGCAGATACTGGATGGGCAGCGAAGGGGGGCAGCCCCTTTTGGGAGCTTATGTTCAGAGCTTGAGTCTGGAGCAGGCTAGAGCATGGCTATAAATGTGTGTGTCAAAGCTGTTGGGAAAAGGGTTAGCTGGCCCAGCATGGTAGGTGGTATTACAGAAAAGAAGAAGGGAAGGGTCATCTTAGAAGTTTATAAGCCCTAATGTGGAGCGTAAAAAGGTACCCGAATAGGAATGTATGTATATATGCTTCTTTCAGAATAAATTCAGCTTTAGGAAAGACTTGAATGTTACATTGAGGTGACAGTGAACGAGGGAAAAAATCCTAGCTCTAGGCAGCATGAAGAAAGGAGCTGTGAACAAAGCAGCAGTAACGCTGGCAGGAAAGGGCCAGAGATTTCCTAATTACCGAATACGCTTAAATGACTGTGGGTCAGAAAAGAAAACTAGTTAAGGGAAGGCATTTGGGGGCCAGCACTTGAATATATTTGACATAAAGTAGCGCAAATTTGGATCTTTCTTTGTAACCTTGGGTCTTTACAATCTTGGGAACGTAATCATTCCGGATAAACTGTCCAACTGTTGTAGAAGATTTTGTTTCCTCTCACCTTCAGATGGAAACTCAGCACAACCAGTTCTTGGAGCTCTCACCTGGCTTCATTTAGCTCATTTTACTTCCAGCCTGTGCTTAAAAGCCCCATTTTAGAAAGTCATTTGAATGTGATTGCAATGCAACTTGCAGCAGGAGAAAGTAGAGTGCTTTGTTTTAACGTTCGTGCTGTGTAAATTCCTAAGGCATAGCAGCAGGCCTTGGCACTTGCTTCTCGTCTTTGCTGTTATCTTTTGCTAAAGTGCCGTTGCTAAAGCTTTTTTAGCATTCAGAAGGAGTTCTTGTGAAACTGTTTTTGGTTTTGCTATGTTTTGTCAAGGTATATTGCAAGGTGCAATGTTTGCCAGAGATGTCACCTCCTTTCAGGAGCTTCATCGCTGTTACTCCCTGGCATAGAAGAACTTTTCCATCTGAATACGCAGGTCTGAGCCAGTTTTGCAAACACTTCATTCTATATTCCTTCCCATGCGTGGGTGTTTATTTTTTGCTTTACTTTCCTTTATTTCACTCAATCTTTTGCAAAATACTGAGACTCCTGTTGACCTGTGGAGTAGGTACTGAGTGGGAGGGAGGTTTCACCAGGCAGTGCTCACTGTGTTTCATTCTTCACCTGTAGCCGTTCACTGTAGCTTTCCTCATCGGCAGTAAGCGTGATCACAAATTTAAGGCGTCTTGGATCTGGAGATGTGAATTTAAACCTCTCTCCAGTTCACGCGCAAGATTATCCATAGCTAGCCCATCTATAAAATTAATAGTGATTATTCAGGCTTAAAATTTTAAGGCTGCTGGCTGTGATAGTAGTTACATTGGGTAATGATGGCTAAGCAAACCAGTGTCTTTTACCTGACATAGTTACGGGACCAAGGCAGATCTTTGACTTTTATCTATTGATACGGAAACAAATCATGGCACTGCATCCAAACATCCCTCCTAAACTATATGTGTGAAACTTCCAGGAAAAAAAGAGAGTGTTTCTCACAGCCTAACCAATTCAGCCCGAGCACCAGCTTTTCGTTATAAACAAGAGACAGCAAAGTACACCTGCTCTGACTAATTATTATATCAGTCCCTTGGTGAACATATAGCTATGCTGTGGAAATAAGCAACTTTTTCTGGTTTAAGTTTATTTCTGAAAAATGTAAAATGAAATATCCTTAAGAAACATACAGAATATAGTAGGCTTACGTGTACCTCATTGCTCTGAACAGATATCACCCATTTAATGTTCAGAGTCCCGTGCAACGTGGCTTGGCGAGCGCTCCAGTTGAAGGTGTACTGTGTGTGTCACGGCTGGCGGTCTGTAACTTCAGTATTCTGCTCACTGAGGTTTTACATTTCCTTCTTGCTGAACTTTGGCAGTCTTGTGCTTTTGTGGATCAAATATCTGAGAGAAATAAGGATCAAGAAAAAACTCTGGCTCAAGATCAGCTCAGGTGAAATGATGAATGGAAAGGGGAATGGAGGGGAAACACACTTGAGTTGGTACTATGTGACTGCTTTCTCAGAGAAAGGGACTTCTCTGTGCACTGGCTTGGCAGTGCGCTGCCTCCAAAATTTACTGGATTCACCCTGAATCATAAGGTGGCAGTGGCCTTAAATGCCTCCCTTAATCTTTCAATTGGTCTTACTTCTGTATTTAGTATTTTAGCATAGCAATGTGAGCTTTTTTCATTGCAACACTTCAATTATGCTGCTGTGTGAACTAGTCTGGTTAACAGTCCATTTCAAGACCCTCCCCCCTTTTTCATTTCTTTATTTTTTCTTTTCTTTTCTTCTTATCTTTTCTTTTTTCTTTTTTTATTTTTTCTTTATTTTTTTTATTTTTAATTCTTGAAACTCTCACTACGTGAAACTGGAAACTTTTGATCACTCTTGTGCTATGGATCAAGAAACCAAAGTCTGACCTCAGAAACAGCGTATTTGCAGCAGTGCCTATTCACTTCATTTATGGAGGTAGGCCTCCAGCAGAGGCTGAGCTTATTTCTTGCAGCTTTGGCAAATGAGCTGTGATATGCCCTTAGTCACGATGATACTGAAAATAATCAGCTAGAGGTTACTTTCCTAACTGAAATAAATTTAATCCACAGAGAGAGCGAGGACTCTGGTTTATTTATATTTTTTCCCCATGATATTTGCATACTGCAGTATGTAATATGAGCAATCACAGATAATTTTTTTTTCTACATATAACACTGTGAATCAAGAGAGAGGTAAAAAATGTGCTTTTAGTGATGTTGCCTTCTCCTTTAAAGAACCCAGGAGGGACTTGGATATCCAGACTTTTCAAATGCATACGTTGTTATTTTTGTGTTGGATATCGTGATCCATCGTCACCTGGCTACAATAAGCATTTATAAACAGCCTTATCTGGTTTTTGTCCTCATTCTCACCTCAGTGTTAAAGAAATATTTATAAAACTATTAGAGGTTCTGATAAACATTTTTCTATAGGTAGTAATTAAGGAATGGTTAAGATTAAGGAAAGATTAAGAATTGATTAAGATACAATAATTTATTTGAGATGGGCTTGAAAGGAAAAGCACTTTATAGCATAGCACTACATTGCAAAACAGCTCTGTTTCTGTTCTCCTTACTAAAGAGGTTATAAATTATGTGTTTTACAGTACAGCCTCAGTCCTTTTTCTTGTATTCAACTTTATTTACATTGGCAAGAACATAAAAATAAATTTGACAAAAATGTCAATAATCACTAAAAATTCTACACTAAAAATGTATGAATGTGAATTCTGAGGACAAAAGTATTTGAGGAAAGAGAACATAAGCTGTATCTGTAATCTTTGTGTAACAAGCTCACATGAAACCAGTTTAAATAATATGAGAGATTCGGAAGGAAATTAAGCAGAGATTGAAGAACTTGATTTTACTTGTTTCCTGGCTTATGTGCACATATAGTTCTCTTTCAAACGATTGTGACATAGAAATAACAGTTTTATTTTAGCACAAGAACAGCAAGCCAAGAATGTAATCCCATTCCCATTTGTTTCATCCCAGCATCTGATGAGATTAAGTGTTAGTCCTGCTGTTTAACAAACAGTTTGCAGATGTGAATGAATATTTCAGGTTAGTTTTGTTTCTTCTGGGTTGTAGCCAACAAAGCCTTTGGGAAGAACAAAGCACAAAGCCTTCTGGACTGCCCACTATATAGATTAATTTACAGCTGCCAGTTTATATTAGTAGTTCTGTTTATTCTGCTTGAGTGCATGTTTGACGAAAAGATTATTTTCTAGTCAACTGTCTTGCAAAGGGAGCAGAATTAAAGAAATATAAAGCAAACAAATTCCAGCTAAGTAGGCAAGCTTTTGGCTGCTGAGTTGCTTTTTCCTTTTCTGATAATTTTGTGTTACATGAAAGGATTCAAATTAGAAAACAGAACTTAAGTTGAGGTTTGAACTTTGTCTTTAGCCTACTCCACTGTGCTTTGGTCACGCCGGGAATCTGAGAATAATAGTACCCATCACTTAGGCCGTTTTAAAACTAGACTAGACAAAGTAAGAGAAAATGTTGCGGAGGGAACAATTCTGCATTGATAGAAGCAGACAAGATGATCTAATAGGGCGCTTTCTTCTCTCGTCCCTGTGATCTCTTGGAAACATGTGCAGTCGTAAGGGACGCATCGTGGGGGGGGAATTCCAGCTCTAACTGAATTTGTCTTCTCTCTGCTTAAAGGCCTGGTGGTCCTGAAGCTTTTGATAAACTGGACAGTGTACCTCTCTCGGCTCTGGAGCTCGTAAGCGGCCAGACGTTTATAAGGAGCTTCTGATGCTCTAAGCGACTTTTCTCAGCTGGCGTTTCGTGATGTTTTGCTGTTACTCTCCTCCTCTCTCAGTTGCATGGCAGGATTAGGCCTTTTGGACCATTACAGAATGTAAGATTCCAAAGGAGATCTGGTTCCTTTTTAAAACTTTTCCAAAGGTTGCATAGTGTGAATAGTCTAATTCTCCAGCACAGCAGCACATGAGGAAGGGGTTACTATATGGCTTCTTTATTTCAATACAAAAACAACAAAAAAAAGATGATTCTTGCCTCAGTTGCACTTAAACCGCTTCCTTCTGCCAGTGCGTTTTTTCCCCCGGGGCGATGAGTGCACTGTGCTTGGCCTGTGCAGCATGGCTGGGTGCTGGGGAGGTTGCTCAGCGGCAGCGGCAAGCCTCCTGGCCGATTTAATTCCCCGAGGAATGCAAGCTCTGAGCGCAGGCAGAGCTTCCCATGGGCACGGGAAGTGCAGCGGTGCAGGGCCTGTGCTCGTTACCGTTTGCACTGAGCCATGGCTGCGCGGGGAGACGTCGTGACGTGGCCGTGGGCTCGTCCAGATCCATGTGCGAGCCCTGTGCTGCGCAGGAAACACAGTGCGGTCCCTGCCTCTTAGAGGTGGCTCTGGCTGTGCTTTAGATGCCTCACACTGATGACATGGCAGAAGTACGTGGTGGTTTATCCAAGAGTCATATGAACGTATGTCAGAGGATGTAGGTGTCAAGCCATAAGCAGCCAGCTTTTCCTTTGCCTTCCTCCCCCTGGAGCCTTAACAAAGACTGACTGAAGCCTTCGCCCCTCTCTAAAATAATTGCTTTGAAGGACAAAAGTAGTTCAGAAGGGGATTAGTTGGTTTGCTTAGGGCAGGATCAGAGTCATTGGGAGATACTGCTGTCTTCCCCTCCCCCAGCAAAGCTCGTGCTCTTTGTTGCCCAAATTGCTGAGAACGGGATCAGTCTGGGGCTTTCAGGGCTAAATCCTGCAAGGAGGGTTCCTTCTCCGCCTCCCCCCTCCCAGATTTCGGGATGGAGAATAATGCAGGCATTATGAGTCTGCTTGGAAATCAAGTGAAAGGTAGCAAGAAATTAAATATCCCAGACTTTACGAACAGACCTTCCACTGATCCCAACAGCTGCTATCAGGTTCCCAGCAGATGAGTAGTATCTGTTGGATGGACGGAAGAGGGTCTGCACCGTGCAGAGCCATCCTGCCTGCCCTGGCTTTGGCTGTGGTTGTCAGCAGTGAGGCACTGCAAGGAGGGAAAATCTCTGTGGCTTTTGGAAAGAATTTTTCTCCTCATTGCAACCAATGCTTCCTTCTGTAAGTCACTGTTAAACTTTGCTAGGTAGCAATTACAAAATCTCAGGTATTTTGATACAAGAATTTGATGAGAGGTGTACACATCCATAGATATGTATACATATACATATATATATATGTATGTATGCATGCATGTATTTTTTTTTCTTGGTGTGAAGGTGTTTCTGCTGCATAGTAGGTAATTAGTAGAGGGCATGATACTTGCCCTTTGAGCTCTGTTTTTTCTGTCTCTGTGGGACTTTGACTTTCTGTTGGAGCTTGCAGATGTCTGTGTCTGGTGATGGTGCAGATGTTTGCTATGCATTGCGCAGCCTCATTCGAGAGAGATTTTCTGCTCCTTTTCTGGTCTTTGTTCATTTGAAGGTCTTTTAATTAATTTTTGTTATACGCATTTAATACATGTCTTAGTTAACTGTTTCCTGGCAGATGTTAGAAGTGTGCGTTTGCTGCATTTGATAAGAATGTTATTTTTAGAGTATGTTGAAAGTGACTTGTTTTGTAGTACGTGAAATACTTCAAAACCTTAGACGCTAGTATTTTTAAGACTTTGCGGTACAATGGAGCTGGTACTGGGTTTCTTCAATGTAATATTTGCCCTGCAGTGCGATAATTCCAGTGTGTTTAAAAAAATAAAAAAAAAAACTCAAAAAAACTCCAGTGCTTTTGGCTATTTTTTCTACTAGTTGTTTTGAGGCTTGCAGTGCAGGCAGAATTAAAGGATTAGTCAGGACATTGAAGATTTCAGTGATCAGTTTGTATTTATGCTTTTATTTTTTAAATAAGTAGATATTACTGTGGGATTCAGTTGACGTTAGATTTAAACAGAAACTGAAATTCTCATTGCACATTTTTACTGGAAAGATGATTCACCCTTTTTTTTTTTGAAATTGATGTGTTTTTACATGGTGAGGTGGAGGACTGACAGGAGCAGCCACGACGTTGCACGTGTTTGCACAGCACTTGTGACAAGGGCTCTCATCTTGACTGAGACTCCATCATGAAATACGCATTAGGAAAAAAAAAAAGTGGACATCCTTCAAAGAGTAGATAAAATTTACTTGTTAAGTCAGTGCTTTTAAAATCAAAGTTGCAATTTCAGAAAAATAAATGTAGGTATATATGAAATTGGCGATGTATTCTCAAGCTATATTTCCTGTAATCTGACAACAGCAGTTTATATAAAAACGTGGAAGCAATGCCTAATTACTGCTGAAGTTTTAAAGAAAGTAAGGCCATGAACTGGCGAAGAGGTTACAAACGCGGGCATGTGTTGTGTAGAAGTCATAAGCTTTGGGGGACTGTATACTCTCTTGCAGATACAAAGAGGAACTCTTTGTTTTAAGTTTCTTTAGCTTTAGGTCAGTTTCTTACCCAAATGATTTAGAGTGGAGAAACTAATTCTAACAATCTTCTTCCTCCTCCACTCCAGGAATATAAACAAGATGCGAGAATCTGAGGTCTGCTACTTTAAACACTTTGAAGGATAATCTCACAGGAAATAGTCAGTGAACTACTGAAAAGAAAAAGCCATATGTGTTTTTTTTTCTTATGTAGTCAATGTTTAAGGTGAGATTCTTGAAATAATTAATAAAACTATTGTAAAACACTGTTTTTGTACATTATAATTGAATTCTGGTTTCTTTCTAAAAGCAGCTTTGCACAATCTTGTGAAGTAGTAATCATGTTGTGTCAAAAAAGCCCGCCCAACGATTCACTGCTTTCAAAGCTTTTCTTTATGCTAAATACACACTTATGAAAAGATAGTATCTGCCTGGTTAAGAAACAGAAATTTCAAATTTTACTGTAAAGTGTATGTTCTGTTGCAAATCATTGTGCGTTTTTCGTCACCAGGCAGTGAGACTTCACCTTTCTTGTATCGCATATAAAATTGGTTCCTTAAGTTAAGTGAATCCCTCCCAATGCCCGACTTCTGCGGCAGGGGGGTTTGCTGCTCCCAACTCCAAGGAATTCTCTCTTGGGACTTAAAAGCCCAGTGTGTGTTGGCTTTCCTTCAGAAAGTCTGAAGCAGAGTGAAATGCAGTTGTGACAGCGGCAGTTGTGGAAGTTTTTATTCTTGGATATCAAGGGGAGTTACAAAACGAAGGAGGAGATATGCTTTTGGTTTGGATGCTTTCGAAATATACAGCCTCTTGAATTGTGTCCCACATTGAATTTAGTAATGGTGTGTTCCCAGCTGAGTCAACAAGGTGTAACACTACGAGCATGATTACTGTTCTAGTTGCAGGCGCTTAGTAATATGAAAGAACAGCTTTTCTCAGGAGTAGTGACATGGGGGAAGGCTTTGGGAATAGCCCATTTAGAATGTAATACACTCAGGAGGATATATTGCTATGTATGTTTATATACCAAAGGTGATGTTTAGCCTGAACAGTTCACTAGCTGGAAAAGTGTTTTATGTAGCTTATTCTAAGCTATTTGATGTGTGAACTGCTCCTAGACATATGTAATAAAGCTAAAGCCATTCCAAAGGCTTCCCAAATGTTTAGGCACTGCAGAAGTTCTCCTCGTTAAAATAAAAAGGAGCCCACGAAGACCTGTGACCCAAATAAATTCAAGCAATGCCTTTTTGTGGGTTGCAGTGTAGCTATTGGGCAAATTGGATAAAATGTGTCCTGTTTCAAATTCTGTAAAAAGCTATTCTTTCAAAAATATCAAGATTATTTAACATAGTTTTATTAATAAAGGTACGATGAAGCTGCCTATGATTTTAGCAGATCCTAACTTAAAATGCTCATTTCCATTGAATTAACTTGTTCCAAAATACCTCCGATGCATGAAAGGACTGATTGAAGGCTAAATGCATCTGACTTTCCTTCAGGGGGATACATCTAATTCCAATAATACTTTATGTCAGAATATCTTTCTCTGAGTTGGTGCTGGGTCACTTCACCGTTGATGCCTCATTCAACTTGGAAAAGTCTCTTAGGATTTCCAAGATCTGTTGAACCTTTTTTTTTTTTTTGTTCTTTAGCCTTGGTTGCGGAGATGGTTTTCCAGATAAAATTCTTTAAAAAGGGTTTGTCACTTTTTAGGTGAGCATTTTCTTTAGGTGAGAAAAAAACCCATAAATACAGTTATCTGATTGGTTAGCTGGCTCGTGTTGGTTAGATGTGGGTAGATTCAGGTTGGAACGATTTGCTTTACATCTAGCATGGGTTTTACGAGGGTGTTGCTTCGCTCTGATCACGTTGAGTTTTGCGGCCATGCATTAGAGCAGTAGACAGCCTAGGTACCTAAGTACCTGCTGACTACTGTATCTCTTTTTGTTGAGAAGATGGGGGCAGATATAGGAGAATCTTGTATAATACTGCAGTTAAATATTTTCCATTCTATTTTTAGTACAAACAAGATTATCAATCAAATATTTTTTTGCCTTAAGTTATGAAAAAATTTATAGACCTTTGAATCCTTCTAGTGCCTTTTTTGCCTGTTATTAAATAACTATTTTTGTTTCATAGAATCATTTTTGGAAATTCTCTAGTGTTATTGTTTGCTAAAGAAATCTTAGTTATTACTTGATATCTTATTTGTTGTTTTATGTTTTAGCTGAATAATCAGAGTTCTTAATTACCTGCAACGTATCCTTACAATGATCAGGTTTAAGATCTGATCTGATGGCGGAGAACTCAAGTACTTATCGGAACCTGGCATATTTAATCCATGTAGTTTTTTTCTATGCTCTATTTCTGTATACCTCTAGAATCATTATGCTTATTTTTATTTTTCACGGCGAATAGTCAATAAATAACTGCAGAGGTATTTAATTTTCTTCTTTCCCTTTCATTCTGCAAAAACAAATATCCAAGTGATTATCTAAATCAATAGAGGCTTAATCCTCATCTGCATGCTAAGGGGAAGTCTCCCTGCCTTGTAGATGGACACAGTACGGGAACTAGTCATTATCTCGCTTAAACTTACTTAAGCATTCTTTAGGAATAAATCCTTTGATGACTTCTGTGGCTGAAAAGCTCTACGTCAAATTGTGGTTTGGATTTACTGATAAGAACCTATATTTTCTTTCATGTGTTCAAATTACTTAACAAAAATAATGATAGTTGGCTATATTGTAGAAATATATATTCAGAGTATATATAATTATTAAGACCTTGCAAAGTAATATGTATGTATAAAAACCCATGAAAAAGACTTGAAATTGTATATGTTTATTTCTTTTGAATATTTTCTTTTCAATGCTTCACTTTTTTTCTTTCTTCTGGTGATTTTATTGGAGCTGTTTATTGTTTCAAAAAGCAAGCAAACTTTTTTGTGCACCATTTTTCTCATCACTTATATTCTTTTTACCAGGATCTGATGGGCTAAACTCAAAATAGTATCTTTATTAGTTATTCCCAAGAGAACAAATAAAACAGAAAATCTTTGAGATTTTTTTTTGTTTTATTTTGCAAGTAGTCCAAAAAAGTAGATATTAAAAGTTACGTTACCTGATTTTGAATTTTTTTCTCTTTCATTATTCCTGCTTCAGATCAGAAGCAGGCAATGTGCTGAGCGGGTATGCATTCACGAGCGTGGCAAGTGTACTTTCATACAGATCGGCTGGGGTGTCCAAACACCTCTCTGTGTTTCGTCTCAGGACTGAGTCTCTTGTGTGAAGCCTGGAGGTGAGTTGGTAGTTGCAGTGTGATGTGAGCCAGCACTGACTTGAACAAGCTCATTGTCAGCTTATCTGAACCCCCTATCTGAGTCTCTGTATCCAGAACAGAAATTAGACTAATCTCATGCCCTGACATAAATGCATGAAAAGTATGCCTTTTAGATTTAGTTATCTAGACTAGGAAAAAATAGTATATGTATTTACTAATGTACTTCAACCAGTCTGATTTTGAAAGAATGTGAGAAAGGTAAACATGTAATTTCCCAAAATCTTTTGGGTGTTGCTGGAATGGGAGGCTATTCAACTCTGGAGACTACACTCTTAGCCAGCCTGTCTCCCTTTGCCTCCATTCTACTGAAGGGAAGGAGAGGTTTCCTCCAGAGGTCCATCCAAAATCTCTAAAGTCAGTGTCTGATCTGGGTTGCCTTCTGAAGGAACCTCTGTGTTTGCCTCCGTAGGATTTCTGTATAGGCAGCAAAGAGAATTAGGCTAAGATACCTGTGGTTGGGTGATGCGAATATACTTCCATTCCGTGTCTGTCTCGTGGGGGTTTTTTGACGGGGGGAGGGGATTTGTTTTGTTTGGTTTGATTTTTGGTTTGTTTTTTTTATTTCTTTTTTTTTTTTTTTTGGTCATGAGGGAGAGGAACGAGGCAGTGAATATCAGATCCTTGAGTTGTTTGGACATAGTTTAGGGGGGGAATTTGACAACTTGTTGATTTGTTAAGTGGATTTCTATACCTGTTGCTCCTAAAACTCTTCATATTTTTTATATCTGAATAAGTGACATTTTGCGGGTTAGCTGTTCTATTGTTATCTAAAGAGTTATTCTGTTTTAATGTGGAGGGCACCTCATTCCCACGGTTGTACTACTCTATAGCCTTTTGTTCATCTTCGCCTCTCTTTTTGCCCATTTTGGATGGAGGGGCGTAAATCTTTGAAACATCTAGCTAAAATGTCAGAGGGCTTAACCAGCTGTGTCACTGTTTTATTACATTTATCACAGAGAATTTAAAGAGAGAAGAATAAAACAAAGTTCATAAGTATAGCGGTATGTTTTCCGACAAGAACATTAACAGTTCTTTAGTGTCTGTGTATTGTATTCTGTTAGAGTATATGGTTTTAACATTTATGCTGTACAGTAAAAATGCAGTTAGCAGAATTAATGTTCCTTTGGCAGCCATAACTTTGAATTGTCTACCTTTTATGTGTTTATACTTCTTACGCAGTATTTCTCCTTTTTCTCATTTTCTTTGCTTCTGAAAAGGAGTGAAAAGAGAAGAAAGGAAGACACTCTGGAGAAATGCTGTAATGCAGTTAAATACATATTGGAATTGAGAATAACTGTTCTTTCTAAAATTTGCATTTTGGAGTTGTATTGCTGCCTGGCAATCCTGTTGACTTGAAAGAATATGTACAGTTTTAAATTAGCTAACGTTAGACTCACCATAAGGATTTCTTAAATTGACTTCTTCAGATGCTGTGTTACAGAGAGCTGGTGATGGAAGAGGTTCAAGAATAACTATTCTAAGATCCCCAAAAGATCCTCTTTAGGATCAAAAAGCCATATAACGTGCTACCATTGAGTTCTACTGAGTTTATGGTCATTTTCTTATGTTCATTCACTAATGGCTTGCGTGGAAATAGTACTCTGACATTTTAGCTAGTGATTTAATTGATTATTTTCCAAAGGAACAATCCTGCTCTTTTAGAATGTAATTACTGATTTTTATGCTGTTTAAAATACAGTTAGGATGTATAACAAGTCATGCTTTGGGCTAAAAATGGAGATGTAAATCTTAGTTTGTATGCTTTTATATGTGTACACAGTACAAATGAACTCTGTGTACATCAGCTATATTTAAACGTAAGCAAAATACATCGCACGTTGCAAAACACATCGCAAAATGCATCGTACAACTTTATTACTGTTTTGCTGTCACATTTTCTTAAGTTCAAATTCTTATCCTACTGTGGTAAATGAAAATTTTGCTGTTGATCTCCAGGGATTAGAATTTGCTCCCTTATATATCACAGCCTGTTTGGTTTTTTGTTTTTAATTAATTAGTGCATACATCAAAAACGAGAAGTTTTTTTTGGATGAGGATGACCTGATGTTCAACGATGCATAATTTCTGACAGTTTGTCTTTAAAGTTCAGTCTTCTGGAGAACAGAACAAATGAGACTTTGTTACGTATTCTTGGGAACACGTTCAGAGCTGAGGTTATGTAATTAGCCAGCTCGCAAATATTGTTTATTTTTAATCACCTTTGGATCATTCAAAGCTCCCGTAGGAGCAGAAACAGATATCCTTATTCCTTTGAAGTAATTTTGTAAATCAGTACGCATCTATGAATGTTTTCAACTTTTTCACTTATAGCGTGAAAATTCATTTTCGCTCCATCAGCGTGGACTGCTGCCAGCACCAGCCGTGTCGTGTGCTCAGAAAGCCCAGAAGACAGGACACAACTTCAGTGGCCTGCCCTGTTATTTGCTTTGGCAGGAATTACCGCACTTCCGATAAAGGCGAAAATGTGAATTTGCCTGATTCAACAAGAAAAGTTCCTATTATTCATTGGTAGCCTCCTTTCTCTTGGCCAGAGAACGGTCCATTTTCTCCATGTGCTGCTAAATTGTTTTTGGAGGTGGCATTGGCAAGTGACCCAAACCGGGGGGGGGGGGGAGGGGAGCAGTGGTCCAGTCCTCATGCCCTGGCATCCCACCAGCTGGGTGGCCTGGGCGCTGCGGAGGGAGCAGGGCCGCAGGGAGCCTCATGCACCAGCTCGCCGGCAGCTTCCTAAACCCTGTCCCACACACACATCTCCTTGGGACCTTGTCAGAGCCGCTCATCCGGCTGAGCACCCAGCCCCGTAGAGCTCCTGGCAGCACTTCAACCAGAAGCAGACGAGTCAGTGGATTTTCTGTACCGTTTATTCTTGAAGAAGAAGCAACAACAACAAAAAACCTGCAAAAAAGCACCCATGCCTGCTAAATTTAATGTTTTAAAATTAATTTACGTGAAAGGAGGCAGGCAGAGTGCCATAAGTACAAAGTTGCTGTTCCATCTGCTGTGATGTTAGATCATATTTTCAAGCATCTTTTCAAGAAAAGGTACTTATTTTTAAAAGTAAATCAAAAGTGAGCCTCTACTCCCAAAAAACGTTTTAGGCTTTTTGACGCACAAGAATTACTTGGAAGTTTGCTTATGCTGCAAGATGCAAACTGTTTCCCTGTTTTAATATTAAAAGAAAAAAGAAAGAGTGTAATTAAACTTCCTTAGAGGATACCTGCATAACTAAGGCGAAAGACAACAGGATGTAATCTCCTTTTCCCTGCTAAACAAAATCAGAAATACCTCCTCCTGAATGGGCTGCCATGCATTTTTCAAAATTGGGAAACACCTCTGTGTTTTCCTGAATCATCTGCGTTAAGCAAATCTGACAGTTTTTATGCAGATGTAGTAATTTATTATAAATATTTATTTAAGTATGGCCTGCATTGCTTTATGATGGCAAATACATTGACCAGTAGACCAAAGGATTTTATGTTACATTTTCAGGAAACATTCCACTATATCTCTTGTTTGGTCTGGCTGGTTATTGCCTTGTCTAACTTCCTAAGGAAGGAAAAACAATGTAAAGATAAGCAACACTTCAATGTTGCAAAAGAGAGATTTGGTCACACTGTAAAGGAAGGATGTTTTTTCTTCCCAAGGAAAGAATATGATAGGCATGCAATACATTTTTCTTCGAATTAAACTTATTCTATGCAATTTAAATCATATCTGGAAATTTCTCAATAATCATTTTTCAGATCTTTCTAATCTCTCTCATTACTACTTCTGAGAGAAAGTATAGTCTTTTATATAGAGCAATGAACACGAGAGGAAAAAGGGGAAACTTCTAAACAGCTAATCTAATATGGCAGTCTGCCAAATAATTCTTGCATCTTTTAGATCTCATTAGATGGGATAAATCTTTGTCAAGTGAAATGTTCAGCTTTCGCAGAGAGCCTTAATGCAGGAAGTACATAACTTAAAAATGGAAATTTATTAACAACATAATCTTAAGCACACACCAAAATAACATAATTCACACAATTAATGCTTTGAGGTGTGTTTGCTTCTTTATTATATATCAAGTATCATTCTGGTATTTTAAGGGCCTAAAATAGTTAAAGCATATATTTTTTTCCTAATGCATCTTCTATCTCATTGTTGGAATAATGCAAGAATCTGCCCTGACACCTCTGCAGGGTCCTCCTAGGCTGACTTTGTGCTGTGTGGATGGCTGCTGATGCAAAGCTCAATGCCAGGCTGGTTTCCCGTGCTTCTGGTAGATTCATGATTATGCAGTCCCTTCAGCTTAACAGCAGTCCGTGTCCACAGTGCCACGTAACTTTTTGCCACTTGGGCTTGTCCCTCAGGGATTTCCTTCTTCCTCCCTCCAGTTCCCTCTCTGCAAAAGAACTCACCAGTTTCTTTGAAGAGCAAATTGGTAAAAGAAGTTTTTTTCCATTGGTTGTATTTTCTTTTGCCTTCTTAAAACTTTCTCCAGCACAAGCAGAAGTCCTTTGTCTGCCCTCTTTTGCTGACCCGTCCGTTTGCCCTGCTGATCTCATAGTGTCTCAATTATTTTGTTGCATTTTCATCCCTCCTCTTAGTACTAACTCTCACCTCTTGTTCCTCCTGTTTTACCAGCAACATAAGGTCATTTGAACCTCTTCCAGCCTGAAAAGAGATCAGTTCATCACTGGTTCAATTTTCATTTCTAGGTACCCTCTGCAACTTTTTTTTTTCCCCTCTCAGTACGTATCATACTGTTAATAGCTGCTGGTTGATTGCCTCTTACCTATGCCTTTTCCAGTCCAGCTTCCCACATCTCTTTCTGGGCAGCATCTCTACTGATCTCTTCCTAATCAAAGTTTATAACATGCCCTGCCTCCTCTTCCTCTGTTGAAGTGTCAGGTGTCTTCAGTTCAGTCACCTGTGTTGTTCTTGTCTCCAGCCTACACTACGGTCCTCTAATCTTGTCCTCTCTGGGTTCTTCTGCCACCTCAGCAGTTTGCTTGGAGAATCTTCTCCCATCCAGCTTTTTGGTAATTGTTCTGTATGGTTGTGCCCTTTGTCCTCTTTGTCCTCTTTTTCTATGCCTTGTGGAGATTACCTTGAGGTAAACACCACATCAGCCTCTGTCTCTGTGCTAAAGACTCTCATATTGCTGTGTGCCTGGCTTGTCTTCTGCATGAGCCAGAAATATCTGTCTTTTCTTTCCAATGTAGTCTTGTGGATGTGGAGATGTCAGCTGACACTTTTCTATCCCTTAACCTCTGAATTGTTCCCCTTTCCCAAAACTCTCACCAGCAGTTCTGTATTTTTGATCATTTGGACAAAACTATCATCCTTCCTGCCACTCGAATTCATAATAGGAATATCTTTAATACAGGCATCCTTTAGGTGATTGTGTCCATACTGTACCTAAAACTTGCTGAATCCTTTTGCATATATCTCTGACTTCTGTACTGTTGAAACTGTATCCAGGATTTCTGTCTTGTAATTTGTGCGTCTGTTACTGTAACACGCTTCACTGATGCTGGTAATGTTAGGATTTTACCATGCTGCTACTCTGGAATATCACTGCAAAGACTTTATTAGGGTTTTGACCAAACCACCTTCCTCCTCATGACAATCTCCCTTTTCCCTACCATAACAAACATAAGGTGGCTACCGTCTTTTTGGGGGGCACTTGTGACTTACTGTCCTTCCTTCGATGTTAGGAGCTTGCCTTGCGTCTCTGACTGATGGCCAGCCACTTCTGTCCCTACTTGGCACATCTTGACCTGAACGCTGGGGTGGTTTCTCCTGGGCCATCCCTCGAGCTGAGGAGGAACTACCTGAAAATGTTGGTGATGCTGCCTTGGCAGCCACGTTCAGAGCCCTCTGCTTGCTTTACTGGGATGCTTACAGACTGATGGTAACACAGAAGTTGCCAGGATGCCTGAGTTTTTAAACTGATCACAGGATAGTTTCTGAATCTCTCCAACCTGTGTTTCTATCAGTTCATTCGTTGCCTTTTGTTTTTCTCTCAAATTTTGGGCAAGGATCGTTTTATATTTAGTGTCTGTATAGTCACTGCAGAGTGGTGAGGGCTGCTGTATGCTATATGAATACAGTTCAGTGGTGGTTATAATAAAAGTTGAGCTGTCTTGGGAATAACATCAAACTCAGAAGATGGGGGAGGGGCTGGGGGAGTATGGATGATTAAACCTTGATTGTGTGTTTTGCCTTTCAACTGCCCTCTTTGCAGTTTTAGCAGTTTCTGTAATAAAATGAGGATGTGTGTCTGTCTTTTTAGAAGACCTGCTTTACAGATTGCAAGCCTGTATCATGTGGTACTTCTGACCTTTCATATTTGTGTAACATGAATGAGCTTGTAAACCTGTTGGCTTCATCTCACCTCAGAGCTGTCTGTATTTGTTCTCAGGTATGTCGTAAGTTCTGTTGGTTGCTGTTGATTTGGAGATTGTGTCAAAACAGAAAACAAGGGAAAAAGCAATGGAGCAGTAGAAAAAGAGTAGAAAGAGAAGATTTCTGAGAAGGATTCTGGAAGTACTGGGATGAAGGCAGCTGACGATAAGACCAAATCACTAGTTTTCCGTTACTAATGGGTATCTTTCTATTTCAGGCCAATTATGATTTTCCAGAACTGAATGCCAGTCTGACTGGGACTAATTTTTTCAGGAAAATAAATATTTCGATAATAATTATAAAAAATAGAAGGGTTTACTCTGATGGTACCACAAACTTAGGTTTTTCAACACATAGCTAATGATCTCGGCCTAAGTTAAAATACTTTACTTTGTTTCTTTAAAATAGACACTCCTTACAACTTTTCTTCTTACATTTTTGTGAGTTTTTTGGTTTGTTTTTTTCAAACTGGCTTCCACAGGTAATAGGTAGGGAATGGTGTTTTCCTCTCTGGCAGCGCACAGGTTCCAACTATATTTCTACTAAAGAATCCAGAGTAAATGCATTTAGATCAGTAGTTTCCAGGAAGCAATTGTAGGTACACACTAAAATAATCCTACATTTAAAATGTATTTGTAACATGTAAATGAAATGATAAAAGAGGAAAATATCTTGTTTGATCCATTGAAGGATCCGTTGAAGTTCCATGGAGGAAATAAAAAGGATTGGTCAGAATCTCTACAATGAAGGGCAAGACTGTGAGGAGCTTAGGGGATACAGCACCAGGGAAGGAAGGTAAAGTATTGCGTTAGCAAGAAGATTTAACGCCAATGGCTGACAGGAGAGTGGTGTTGAGATGGAGGCCTGAAAAAAAAGAAGCAGAGCAAAGAGAAGAAAAAGAACATCCCAAAGAGATAGCAGTGTCACTTAAAAATGGCAAATGAGATCCTTTGCTGTTCAGTTTTTTGGTGTTTTTAATTATTTTTAAATCTTTGATTTATTCATAATACCTCAGTTTGTAATGTGGGAAAAAAATGGTTATACTCTATCTGCCTCCCCAAATGTTACATAATCATGCTGAAAACTGCCTTGCATATAAAGATCAAACTATATTTATTCAAATGTAAAGGAAGTACTTTACAATAAGAAAATTAGCCTTACCATAGTTGCCCAAAACTTGTCACAGTGGAAGATGAGGTATGAATAAAAAGCAATTCAATTCATGCTCTCCCAAGTGAAATTCAAATGCGTGGAAGGGAGAGGCTGAAATTATTTTCTTCTGTGTCAAGGTCTGTTTTCTGACAGCTTGCGAGGGTGGAAACTGGGGAGCAATTCCAAAACAAATTTTTGAAGATAAGTAGTCCAGATGAGCGTATTTTGAAAGAAATTAAAGCTATTAAAGAAAAGGAAGTTTTCTCCTAGAGTCATCCTCACTCTGCAATGTGAAGTACTACAGTATTACTCTGCCATACTTCAGCCATCTGATTTATGGTAATAAACATAGCAGGGCTGTTTTGCTCGGACTTCCAGTTATGGATACTTAATTGGTCACATATGGTCAGGTAGAGATCGCAGTTTTGATAGAGACTGAAGAAGTTTGAAAACATTGACCTGAGTTTCGAGGTCATCCTCACTTTTCATTTGATGACTGATGTAGCAAGCAATGTTACTGTAAGCCCAACTTGTGAATAGTGCCTGTCCTTCAGCTGCGGGCAAGGGATTGGGGGACATAGTACCACTCAGTACTGTTTCCCATGTTGTTTCAAATGTTAAGCAACAATGTTGTGCCCTTTTTCTGTTTAAGCAGCAAGCAAAGATACCCGACCATTTTGAAGATAAGACCTTTTCAGCCTCATTGCAATGTCTCAAACTCATTTTTAAGTATTCCAGCAAACCTGGGGACTCCAGGTGGTGCCAGACTGCTTCAGCCTCGCCTCCACAATAGCCTTCCTCAAAGCAGAGGTTAGTGGCAGAGAAGTAGCTGCCAGGACTATCAACATTAAGAAGTGATTTACTGAGCAAGGGGCCCAGCAATTACTTAAGAGTTAGGGGTACTTTACTCATCCTTAGGAAGGGCATCGTCAATCTCTACCACTACTAGTTCCATTATTTCTCTGTTGGATTTATCTAACAATAAAGGGCATATATTCGACTCGTTGGTAGTGGCGTTAAGTTCAGAACTTCCCTGAGCAAACTACTCAAGTGCTTAAACAGACGAAATAAAAAACTGTCCAGTCAGATTCAAATGTGATCTGTAAAATAACAGATAATATATTCTATGTATTATCAAAGTGTTCCTTGGGAAACAGTGAGATATTAAGAATCAACTATTTTTTAATCTCTGTGTACCCATGTAAGCTTGCAGTGTGAGTTTAATATAATTTTGAAAATGTTTTGTAGTTTGTTTCATTGGACTTGAGAGGAGGAGCTATTACGAATTTACGGTAAACTCTTTTTTGTACCTAGGAAAAGTGACATTATTACTTTTAGTAGCAGGGTTTTACCCGGTACTGGGGACTAAATAAGTGGAATTGTTCAGCATTTTAGCTTTGTTTACTCTGCTGGGAAAAATATTAATTCTTTAAAACCCTGGTGGTCATGGATAAATGCTGTGAGAGAAATATGGATTCTTTCTAAGGCTGCCTTGTAAGCTGGTAACACTGAGGGACCATTATATGCAGCTAAGAGCTCACATCTTACTAACATTGTGGATTATTCACTTTTAATCAAGGAGTCTGTTTCCAATACTTTGTTCAGCAATTTTCTCTGAAGAACTGAGAAGATTAAGCGCTTTCTCAAAAAAAATTTTTTTTGAGCTAATTTTAATGTGCAGATATACCCTGAAAATGATGCAAAAGTGCCATCCTTATGGTACAGAGCTGATATCTCTTTTGTTTTAGAGTCCTGCTTTCCTGACAGAAATAAATATAACTCTGTACTCTTACTATGTATGAGAAAGTACTCGAGAAACTACCCTGGCATATGCATCTGTAGCCTATTTGTTAGTGGACCTGCAACTGTGAGGATAAGCTTCTCAGTAAAGGCACTGAAAAAACGGGGAGGATAGGGGAGGGGAAATGGAGGGGAAAAAGTTGACCTTTGCATTGCAGCTGCATTTACAATTCAGAAAACTATTAGAAAAGCCATTAATTTATTTTTAAATTGAGCAGGTTTAAAATAGACTTATTGGGACTGGTACTCTCTGGACCATTTTCATGGAACAAAATTTCAGATTGTAGGTAGCCTTTAACAAATGACATGTAAGTTAGCAGTATGTTGTAGTAATTTCATAAACTGCAGTTTACGTTTTGCATATTAATTGCTATCTGAACTATTTGTGTAGGTGTAAAATTAATTCTGTTAGTTCAGGTGGGAAGTGTACAGTTTCCAAGAAGTAGAGGTAAGAAATAATATACCCAAATGAAATCACATTAATTTTATTCCTCATGAATCTGGTGGGATGATTGGAATGATGTAGCTAATCAAAATACAATTTAATTAGGCTTTCATTCTACAACACTAATGTTTCTGGTTTGTTTGTTAGTTATTTTTTAACAAGGAACCTGCTGTTTTTCCAGTTTCCAAATACATTCAGAACAGCATGTAGCCTGTGTTCCTTGTGGAGTCTCTGAAATGTTCTGGGAATCTGTTTTCAGGGTACGCCATTTGTACCTGAGTAGTGTTTATATTTGTCCAAGGAGGAACAACAATAATGGAAATGAATTGAGCAGTGGTATCTTCTGATGGTATTCAAAACTTGGGGATTACCAGAAGGAGAGAGGAGAAATCTGCCTCATTTGATGAAATGATTGTGTACTGACGAAAGGAACTATGATATAAACATATTCTGATCACTTTTATTGGGACAGTTGCTCTCATCATACGTTCCTATCTGCAATTAAGTAGAGCGAGGAGGGAATTACGTGAATTCAGAAATAACATGAGCCTACATGTTCACCATTACATCCTCTGTAGTGTAGTTTTTCCTACTACAGGTGCATTGACCTTATAGAATGCCAAGCCTTGAGCAAGAGGGTAAAAACTATGGGAAATAAACATCAGAATACTAATAAAATGTATTTGAATTTAAGAGGCAGAGTACTTGGTGCCTATATTTTGTAATAATATCTGTTTCTTTGTGCTTATGTCATCATGAGGGTAAGGTGGTTTAGTCCGCAGTAGACTCATAGGATGTTGGTTGGTAAGGACTTCCTGAGGTCATCTAGTCCATCCTCCTGCTTGGAGAAGAAAAGACTGAGGGAGGATCTTATTAACATGTATAAGTATCTGAAGGGAGGGTGTCAAGAGGATAGGGCCAGACTCTTCTCTGTGGTGCACAGCGATAGGACAAGAGGCAACGGGCACAAACTGAAACACAGGAAGTTCCATCTGAACATAAGGAAAATTTCTTTCCTGTGAGGGTGACTGAGCACTGGAACAGGTTGCCCAGAGAGGTTGTAGAGTCTCCTTCCTTGGAGATATTCAAAAGCTATCTGGACAGGGTCCTGGGCAACGTGCTGTAGAGGACCCTGCTTGAGCAGGGAGGTTGGACTAGGGGATCTCCAGAGGTCCCTTCCAACCACAACCATTCTATGATTCTGTGAGCAGAACTGTCACTAACACCAGATCACATCAGCCTTGGCTTTGTCTAGCTGGGTCTTGGAAATTTCCAAGGATGGACGTTCACAATCTCTCTGTGCAGCTTGTCCCAGTGGTGCACTACCTTCCTAGTAAGGAATGTTGTCCTAATGCCTGTTGTGAATCTCCCTACCTTCCACTTGTGCTTGTTATCCCTTGATATATAATCTTCCACTACTGCAAAGAGTTTAGTATTGCTGTCTTTGTAACTGCCTAAGTTACTCCTCAAGCAGTTTTAGGTTGCTTTTATATCAGCCCTTACCCTGTCTTTGCCAGATTAAACAAGACTCTCTCCCTCAGCCTCTCCTTGCAGGTCACATACTCTAGGACCATGACCATCTTGGTAGTCCTCCCCTGTATCCCTTCCAGTTTCTCAACCTTCTTCTTGAACTGGGGGCCCAAAACAGGGCACAGTATCCCAGGTGTGGCCCTAGAAGTGACAAATAAATAGCTTACCTTGGTCTGCTGGTCATGTTCCTATTAACGTAGTGCAGTATGCAGCTTGTCTTATTCACAATGGCACTAAACTGTCAGCTTATATTAAGCTTGGCATCCACTGTCGCTCCCAGATCCATTAGGAGGGCTGTTGCTTAGCTGTTCCGTTCCCCGCTTGTCCGAGCGCACGGACTGTTTTCCCCCAGTGCAGAACTTCACACTTCTCCTTGCTGAACCTCATGAAATTTCCATTGGCTCAGTTCTCAAGTTTCTCTAGCCCACTGGATCAATGCTCTGCTTTTTAACAAGTCAACCATTCCCCCAATTTAGTAGCATTCACAGCTATGCCAAGGGTGCAATTTGTGCCATCATCAGGTTCGTAGATCTTAAATAATATGGGCTGCCCTGGTACTGACCCCTGCGAACTTTGCTCATTACCGGCCCCCAAGTGGACACTGGTTCTTTAGTTACTAACCTCTGAGCCCAGCTGTACAGATGGTTTTGAACCCAGCTATCAGACTGTTCATCCAGCCCAAGCTTCCTCAGGTGCTCAGCAAGAACGCTGTGGGAGAGGTAGTCAGAATCCATACTAAAGCGGAGGTATGTTATGTACGCCACTCATCCCTGTACGCACAACCTTTCATTCTGTTGTAGAAGGCAGCCAGGCTGGTCAAGCATAGGCTGTCTTTGGTAAATTTAGGTTCACTGTTCCTGATTTACCTTCTTGTCCTTCACATACTTGGACATGGTTTCCAAGAGGAAGTGCTCTATTATCTTTCCAGGGACTGAGGTAACCTAACAGGCCTATAGTCCCTTGGGTCGTCCTTCCCACCTCTTTTAAAGATAGGAGGAATGTTAGCCTTTTTCCAATTATGAGGGACTTCTTCCACATTGCCTTGATTTTCTGTAATGATAAATGATGAAACAGCTCTTTCAGCACCCTTAGGTGAACCCCATCCAACCCATGGATTTGACTATAACCAGCTTCTCTTAGTCCTTAGTGTATAGCTGGTTGTTTATTGCTGTCCTTCCCAGACTGTGCTGGTACACACAAGGGCCTGGGAGCAGGTTTTGCCTGTGAAAGACCGAACTAAAAAGAGGTTGAATGCGTCAGGCTGACAGTATGCAGCCAGTAGGCTGCTCTGTCAGTAAGTTGTCTTCTCCTTTCATTAACGGACTAGTGATTTCTCTGCACTTGCTTTTGATGCTGATATACCAAACTGCTGTTCTGAGAGGTGCAGCAGTTTAGCAAGGCTTATGAGCAGATAGTCTCTCTCAGAGAGTCTGAGTAGCACCTACAATTTTCTAAACTGGATGCCAAAAATCAGATGCCCAAATTTGTAATTTAGGGACTTGAATGATTTGATTTTTATTTTCAACATGGTAAATACCAACACCAGCTCCTGTTAAGCTAAAATAAGGAGCTCTAGAGATGTGTTGTACTATGAAGCGGCTGGAATAAATGAATTAACAATAAATAATTCTCTTTACGTGATTTGTGAAAACAGCCCATATTTTGCTTTCCATCACTTATCCCAGTGACAATAACAGATATTTATAGTGTGATAAAGGAACCAAAACATGATTTAGAACTTGAAGCATCATATGAACAGGAACTTGAACTGCCAAAATTCAAACTAGGTGCAAGAACTTCTTAAAAGTCTGACTAATTAGGAATGACTTAAGTTATACAGTAAAGGATAAAAGGAGTTGAACTAGAGTCTTGTTAAATTAGTCTTTTTCTGCAGACTGTTTAGATTCACCCTCACTCCATTTTGCATTGTCAACAGTTCACGAGTGGTGGATCATAGTGAAACAGAAAGCCTAGATTTATGCTGTGAAGAGGAAAAAGTCAGCTTGGAGTATTTTTATTAAATGTAGTCTGAATGGGATCAGTATGATAGTTGGATTAAAAGCCAAAACCAAATTCCCCACTTTTTTTATTGTGACTTGTTCAGCTGAAGTTGGTTTTCCTCAAAAGGGCTGAAGTTCTGCACTGACCAAGTTGCCTCATGTAGTCCAGGCCAGCGCGCCCAGCAGCCAACTGGCGTAATGGGAGAATATGTGAGATAAAATGTTTGGGTTTCAACCTGTCAAGTGTTGTAAATTGGACGTGAAACTCCTAACCCTTGATTCCCTTTCTGAGTTCCTTCATGCTAAGAGACATACCTGCTTGCTTGCTGTGAGTTACACTGCCGGTCCCCCTCTTTGGGGCTTTGACAGGCACAGCCGTGTCTTTTAATTGTCCACCCTGCTGTGCCTGGCCTGTAGGGTTGTCTGGCCAGAGGAAGGCCATGGCATCGCACCATTCATTGGGGAGAAATGCCAAAAAGCAGCGTCCTGCTTAGGCAGCTTCCTGCCTTGGCACGGCCAAGGCCTGTAGCCTTCCTCTCAGTGGTGGTATTACTGGGTTTTGCCCTGCTGTGTGAGCTCTCCCTTCAAGCGCTTTGCTGCATTGAGACTTGATGCATCAAGGCAGAGGCAGCTGGAGAGGTTGATGCTTACTCTAAGCATGTCTGGGCCCAGCAACCCATCTATTGCTGCTTTACCTGGATTGTGATTATCTTCTATATTGATGAAACCACCCTTCATGCTTATATGAGACCTCTAGGAAATGAACTGTGGTTTTATGCCTGTTCATGACTGCATAGATTGCAGTCACAGTCTTTAGAAGGAGAAATTTATTTTAAGCACAAAACTTCTGTCTGCTTAATATAGCTATTGTGGTTCTCCTGCAATTTTCTGCCTTTCACTTGCTATTAGTAGCTAGGATTTTTTTTTGTACTTATATATGTGATTTGCTAGAGGGTCAAATTCCACATTTTGAATTGGTAACAGAAATGTAAGTTGAACAAGAAACTTGGACTAACGATTTAAAGAGTAGTGTCTAAAGCCTGTATTGACACTTTAAGGAGCTGCTGGATCTTCACTCCATCTTAACAAAAAGAAATAAAGTCAGGCTTCTACCTGAGTTTGCTAATGGTAATAAAAGTTCTTGGTAGTCACAGAGGACTTTTAGCAATTTCTTGTAGGACAGTAAATGCCCAACAAGCAACTCGAAGAGTGCTGTGAAAAATTCTTTATCTGAGAGGGAGATGTGAGGAGGGAGAGCTGCACAGCTATTTATTCTACTTCAGCTAATACTAATAAGGGCTTTTTTCCTAATTTTCCTAATAAGGGATACATTTCCTAATAAGGGATACATTTCCTAATAAGGGATGAATTACCTTGTGGTTGCTGTGTTTTACGAGGGCTTTTTTTCTGCCCAAATGTGTTGTCCTTATTCCCAGTCCTTACTAAATTAGCGTCCAGTTTCAGCTTTCTATATAAGAAGTGAACTAGGAGGAAGATGAGGGCGAGCTGCCCTTCAGGCCCTTGTTAGGGTGTGTGTAGATGCTTAAAACGTAGATGATGTGGGTGCATGCACTGCATGCAATGAACGTGATATATAAACAATATTCCTGAGAGAACTGCAGGGACCCCTAAGTAACTGTTTCTTATCGACGGCTTATGATGTGGATGTAATACCTTTCTGAGATAAGCAAAGCACTTCTTGAATCCCAGAGTAGCCGTTCCTACTCACCTTGTTTCAGTTCCAGTATTACAGCTCTACTTCAAAAAAAGATGCTTACGTTTTTTACGTCTGCAATAATTTTCAACAATGAGAAATGTTTGTCAGCCTTACCAGCAAGATTAATGCTTGAATATAGATCTTTATCAATATATCTAGACAACAAAGTAGTTTACGTACAGAGCTTTAGCTCTGGCTGCTGCAGTATCTTACGGATGAGAATATGTTGTTTTCTTTCTTACAAGATTTTATGGAGCCCAGACTTTCGTCAGGGCTGAATTACTTTAGCTAATACTAATAAGAGCTTTTTTTCCTAATTTTCCTAATAAGGTATACATTTCCTTAATTTTCCTCTGTTGGGAGCTACCAAGTCCTCAGAATCTTTTTCCATATTATTCTAGTGCTTTCAGTGTTTGTCTTGGCATTCCGAGTGGCTCTGATGCCACTTCCCTCCATAAGCCGCAGGGAGTTAGTCCTCATAGGGTTTTTTTGCTGGTTATGGAAGGGCTGTATGCGATTGGTGATAAACAACTAACTTCACCTGGGACTGATGCTTAAAGCAGTGAAAATAAAAAAGCCTGGGGAAGTGACTTTCCTTCCTGGTTCACTGCTGCTGCTGTGACCAGCTGTAGCTGTGGCCAGCTGCTGTGTCCCTGCCACTGCTTGGGGTTGGCTACGCCAGGACGCTGCAATAGGTGTCTGCTAGAAAACAAAAGGTTGACTTAAGTAGCGCTCTCATGTTTTAGAGTCTCCTCTAAGCTACCTAGAAACAGAGACTGTGTTTGAATATGCAGTACAGCTGGACTTGACCACAGTGTTTTACTTTCCCATCTCTGCCATGCAGGTGCTTTGTAGCTCTGCAAAAGGCGTTGCGGAAATCAAACCTAATATTCTGCATCAAATGCAAAAAGTAAAAGATCTTTATAACTGTTGTTTGAGCTGCAGATGCATTCTGGAACAACAGGTGTTGTGCTTAGCAATCAGCTCAGGTGTAAACCAACTAGTGTCAGGTGGAGAATGCTCTATTTGTTCTTGATTTCGATTCAGTTGGCTTCATAACAGATCCTGCTTCTTGCTAAACTGTCACAGATTTTTCTGTGACTTACTGTGAAATAAGGCAGAATTCACACTTCTCTTGAATTTTATTTTGATGAGTTGCTCTTTTCCCTTGCTCTCTTCTGAAAGAAAATATATTGCAAGCAAACTGTGTCCAATTCAGAGACTCCTTGAAATAGCTCTATCCCATTGTAATAGCAAACATTACACTGAATCTGATCTCCTGTTGGGTGCTCTGTTTGATTGTTTCCTTTGCTGAAGAGAGAGGTGAAAAATACTCCAGGGAATTAGCAGCACTGAAGATTTACTTACTTTAAACGCTCTTTCTTGAACTCATCAAGGTGTATAAGACAGGAAGTTACCCTTGCCAGCTGACAGTTACTTCCATGCAGGAGTGACCAGGAGGAAGAAGATGGAAAGTTCTTTCTTCTTTCCCTTGCGTCACTGCAGTCCCACCGACAGCACAAGATTTTAGCTGGCTGAGCACTGTAACCTCTCGTTAGAAGAAACCATTGCACATCTGCTGAGCCCCGCTTAATACTTCTCACGCTTGTTTTGTCTTGTCTAGCTGTTTGTGCAGCTTCATGGTGAACCAGCTCTGGGATTTTGATCGGTCTTAAACTCTTAACAGCTTTATGTCCTTTGCTGCGTTATTTTTTAGCAGAATCAGTCTCCCTATCCAGTTTATATAGTCACACAAATACAAATGCTTGTTTAAAGCAGCACTGCAGGTGTTCGTACTTTCTTAGCCTTGGGGAAGAGGGGGATAGAAGATGGCCCAGCCCTGCAGCCAGTGTGAGGATGCCAGCAATAAAAGGACATCAGTACCTTTAGTGCAAACGCAGCAAGTGCTTCCCTCGTTGCTATTTGAATCATTGTGCCCTATCCACGTGAAACGCTGCCGCCTCCAAAGCTTCTGGAGTGCTACCTGTTGTACTCCCAAGCCCCAGGTACAAAATGTGTTGCATGGTTGCGCTGCAGTGTCGCTTACTGTACGTATTCCCTTTTATAGAGCTCTGTAACGCTACTCAGCTAGTGTCACTGCAGTGACACTGGTGCTCTTAAGTAATTGTGGAAATGTTTCCTACTTGCATGAGGCAGTGGGAATAACGTTAGTTCTAGTGACTACATGATGACTTAGGTCTTGCTCTGTAAAGCTTTGCAGCCTGTTTTGGGTTCTTGATTCATTTTTTTCTGTAGTTGTTTTGTTTTATGCAGATGTGCAAATATATTGTGCAATTTAAACACCAAGTCCTTTCACCAATTCATGGAAAGCAGCATACAAGAAGCTGTGTTAATTTACACCAGCTATAGGGGCCACCTGTGTGTTCAAGTACTTTCTTTGCACTTGTGGTATCAAAAATTGAAGAAGATTTGACCATATATTTTTGGAAGGTCGCTGCCAAAATTATATGATGATGTGTATGACAATAAAAACACAAGGGATGAGAGTGTGAATAAGACAGTGCTGCATCTTCATGGTCATAATATAATATACATTCCTTCTCTGTCATCTTCCTATCCCACTCCCCCACCCAAGTATAAAAATATCTTAATGCCTACTCTATTAAAGTTACTAAATTTTTTGCCTGTGAAACGTTACTTCTCTTTGCTGGGTGTAACAAGTGGGGCAGGAAAATGTATAATCCTCAAACTGTATTTCTGTAGCATGATGGAAAGAGAAGGGTGTCACTTTTCTCCCCAGTGTGGTTGTTGCAGTTTAGAGGTGATAACTGAGCTGACTGCTTACATTTATGGCTGACTGTTTTAACAGCAGCCCACTCTCTGGCAAGTCCTTGCCTCTACATCAGAAATTGTAGGAAGGGAGCAAAAGTCCCTTCCGTTGTTCAAGTGGCAGCTTGTCAGCTGCTCTTTCTCCCTTTTGGGCCTTAGGGGGACTTGCTTTTCCCATTCACAGAGCTGCCAGGGAGCAAGGCGCTGCTTAGCCTCTTTACATCTGAAAAGCAAACCACAGTGGAGATGCTCCTCATTCCTCCTCTCCTGAGTGCCTGCAGCGCTGGGGGAGAAAGGGAGCAAAGCTTTCCTGGGAAAGTGCAAGGAACCAGCAGATAAGTGAGTAGTTCCTGTTCTTCTTGGATGGAAAGCTGGCAGCCTTTTACTGGTAGGTTCCTCTATAAATCATAGAGAATGAGGCAAGTTTCAGTTGGCATAAAAAGCAGAAGGAACGGCTGTAAGCAAAATCACAGAGCATCAGTGCTAGAAGAAGGGGGAGGCTGCTGGGTCACCTTCCTCCGCTGTCTCGAGGCAATTTGGCATATGCTTGTGGGCACCTGTGCTTGTGTGCCTGTGAAAGAAAGGGAGCATGTGCGCAGAAGGGTCTGGTTTGAGGCTCTTGGAGAGTTTGGATGAGTTTACAAGCTGTTCACCGGATGGCGTTATGAGGTGTGCAAGGCTCAAGAATTGCACTTGTAACCCAGAGACTGTAGAGACCTGCTTGTCTTGGCAGTACAGGCCTGTCAGGCTTCTCACCTATTCTTTCTTCTGCCAGCTTGCAAATACTGCTAAGAGGTAGCTACCACATGGTAGCTTTCCATGTGGTAGAAAGATGGTCTGGAGTTGAGAGGGGATCTGCTGACTTCACAGAGGATGTAGCAGTGGCAGTAACAGAGCAACACAGAAAACACAACAAAGGGGAGGTAGTAAAAATATTTGTGCAAAGAGAATAAGAAAAGAATCACAGGCTGAAAATGGACTTCAGAGACTACTCCTTCTGAGTTCTTGGAGCTAGTGGAAAAACTAGTCACCCAAGTTCACTTAGGTGCCATGAACTGATACTGAATATCTGGAGCTAGGGTGATAGCATGATGTACTGGATAAGGACGCTAGAGAGAGGCAAACGACTTTTTGTTTTTTTTCTGATTTTATTAATTTGTCATGTGATTTCTGGGAAGTTACAAAGGTCTTTGTCTCATTTTTCCTTGTTCGTGTAATTGTGCTGCTCTCATTGCTTGTGCTTTCAGAGATCAGTTAGCAGGAGTCAAACCGGAAAGCCATGGTTTAAATTTGTTTTGTCTGTAGTGGGAAGCGACTGTGAAAACTTCAGGAGAAAATGACTGGTTTTGCCCAGGTGTATTCAGGCAGTTGTATGTTGCAAAAAGCACTGGTGTTAAATTTCTTTACTCCTCAGTTTACTTTGATACTCCATTTGTTATGTGTTTCTCTTGACACAGATGCAGCATAGCATACTATAACACAGAGACTTGCTGTTGCTCTCAGCTCAGAAAGAGACGGAAGTTGGCATCCCATTTGTTGCCAGCCAGAGGTCACTCTACAAGACACAACTTGCAAAATGTTTACGAGAACAAACTGAGTGAGTAAAAAACAGGAGATTTGCTTTTTTTCCCCTTTATCTAAAATACATTTAGAAATGCCATGAGGAAACTTATTTGGAAATGTATTAAGGTTTCTAGGTAAATACAGAGTGGGAGGAGCTGAGGTTTTACATGAGGAGCCAAGTTCTTATATTTATGTCACACTGTTATGTTCTTTGGAACATGTAGTTCCTTCCCTCCTTTGCTATCCATTTACAGCCCTGTCGAACTGTATTTGTGAGGGCTTGTGCACAAGGCTAAGAAATTAGAGCATCAAGTGTTGCATTGAAATGGGATTTCCCTAAGCAAGAGGCTGGCTCATAAAGAGGAAAGCTGATTTGTCAGGGAAAAGATCACCTAGGAGGGACCAACTCCTGGGGATGATATGAAGACACCATGGAGGAAGAAAAATAGACAGATATGTCAGGAAAGGAGATGTTCTGTTTTGTGGGCTGTGTTCATCAGCTCAAGCAGAGGAGCTACTACTGAAATGACAAGAAGAGCGTCCTGGCCTACCTTCTCCAGGACACAGGCAGACAACCAAAGTTTCCAATGGAGGATAGAAAAAGTGTTTAGCCTGCTTGCTGTTTTCTTGGTGATTTTTTTTAGTTGTCCTTTAATTATGAATAGGGAATGACTGTTTAGAAACCTTCTGCAAAGCACATTCTTATGTGTATTGTATACTACAGCTACCTCATAAGCCTTCAAGAAATGAACTTGTAGAACTAAAGGATTGCATGCCCAGCGCGATGTTACAGAGTAGGAAAAAGCTGCTGAGGTGGCTGAAGGGAGATGACTGTAGTTTCCAGGCTTTGCCTAGGTGTTTGAACCTGGATACCCCTCCTGCCTTTCCACAGCTGAAGGGGCTCTGCCTATGGAGTCCAGCCCTTTAAGCTCGAAGTGACCCACGCTATGCCTGGCCCCAGCCAGGAAAAAACAGGAGATTCAGTGCCTGGTTTCCCTCACAGCAATGTAGGGAGTTTCCTATCTTGGAGTGCTTGACCAGCTGGGCTGTTTGTCTGAGGTACGTATATGTTATAGAATATTAAGTTTGCATGTGAGATCCTGAACCGTTAGTGAAAGCAAGCTACATATCGTCCGAGGCTGTCTTAACAGCCAACATCTTAAAATGAAATAATTTTGCTTGATATATTAAGCCACCTACAATTCTAGTGTACCTGAATAAAGAAGTAAAAAAAACCAACCTTTGCAAAAATCTCCACAATATTGAAGTGATGCTGGATTGAGCGATCTGTTGTTAGAAACCTATATTGCAACTATTTATTTTATATATTCAATTCTCCACTTAAAAAGGAATCACAGCTAAATGAATGCTTAAGCAGAATAAACACTCAGGCAAAGGAAAGTGTTGTAATATACTGAATTTTGAGATAGGTGGACCCTGTAACACTTTCTATTGCTGTAGAAGACGGTGTTCTTGACAACGTATGTGGGTTTGCGTACAATGCTCACGATTTCTGTGGTATGCGAGCCAGGACTGTAGTGCTAGAAGGAAAGGAAGATGAAAGACCAATACCTCGAGAAATAGTTCCTTCAAATTCTTAGACTGTAGAGTTCTCAATGTAAAAAGCTCAAGCACTTTGTTAAGAAAGTACAGTTTCCTTAAAAATGAGATCTGTATTTATACATGCTTGTGTATTTGTGTTCATAGGTAGGTATGTATATGTAAAATGGTATTTTTGTCCTCTCTGCTACATGTAGAAAGTGTATGCAAGAGGATAGGGAAGGGAAAAAGTTTTCTTTGGGTCAGAATAACTGAAGAATGTAATTCCGTACTATTCTTTAATTGATAAATTGCTAATGGATACAGAAATGAGCTGCAGGTCTGTCACATATATATACATGCGTGCATACATATGTAAATGTGATATACACAGAGAGAAGAAATAACCTGCCTTTCTCCAGTTAGCTTATTTCACATGAGGAAAAGTTGCATGTAGGGACTCTATGAGGATTTTGAATACGGTACATGTTTGATGTGATGTAATATATTCTTTCCTGAGCTGCTCATATGAAGCATCTTGCTGTGCACTGTGGACCAGCTGGAATGAGATTGGTGACAATTCTTGGGTTTTTCAAGAGTAAGTCAGACTAGCCCTCTAGAAAACCATATCCGCTGCACAAGGAAGGATTTTCCAGGTGGTAAACAATTTTATTGTTTCTGAGACTGCTTTGCAAGGTAGTCCTAATGTCGGAGGGTGTCTGGGCTTGTGGCATCATAGCCAGAAGCTACTTAGGACTTAGAAAATAGTATCTGAGAGCAGAGTGTTATAGCTGAAATCCATTCAGAAGGTAAGCCATTACTGAGATTTGCTGATGTATTCTGGACCAGTTGCTTTTTGCGTTTTTTCCCAAACTGAGTGTTCTAATTGTAAATGAATCACAGTGATGTGATGTTGACGGGAGATGTCAGGGAGAAGCTGGGCAGATGCAGTCCTCTAGCAAATTGCAGAAAGCTGAGTGTTTCTCACACATTCTGTGGGTAGGATTCATTTAATCTAACTTCAGGTGTTTATAGTGCAGTGTCTGAGATGAAGTTTAATGATGTAAGTAGTTTTGGAATGTGATTCATCTGACATAGTTGAACTGTACTTTAGGATGACGTGAATTGTGTCCTTTGACAAAAAAGGAGTCTAGCCAAGTAAGTCAGTGGTGGATGCCTACGCTGCCCAGTGGGCCTTTTTCTTTACGTCTGGTGTTACCATGGTGTCCAGAGAACCCCTGAGTTCTGGATGATCTTGAAAATTTTCATTCAATCATCCATGCTCAGAAGGGGCAGGTAGTACCAAACGGTTCCTCACAACTGTTTTCTTTCATTTGCTCTCATAAATCAGGTTCAGCTTCAGTCATCTATTAATGTCTTATTAGGAAAATTATTTAATATAATGGGAGTGATAACTTTCGAACTGTATTATCCACAGATCTTAGCTCTGTGGTAAAACTTGCACATGAGCGAGAGTCTTCAAAGTGTTAAAGTCTTTAAAAGACTTAAGAGTCTTAGAAGCGTTGTCCCTGCCTCACAACCTCTCTAAGAATTCATGAAAATACAGCTCTCATTTTTGAATGGACGACTTGAGAATCTGAATGTTTCTGTCTTTTAGTCTTTTTCTGACGATGCTTCAGACTGGTGTTAAATGTCACTGAAGTTGAAGTGAACCGAATTGCTTCTTACATTTATTTGGAAAGAGCTTCCCGTATAGAAGAGATGGTGGAAAGTACATATGAGAGTCTTCCAAATGTGCATCATATAGGGCTGATCACAGACTAGTTATGAGGGCAGCACTCGGTCAAGATGTTGGTTTCAAAGCTCTGTGCATGTGAAAAGAAGCAGAAAACAGCAAAGAAGGTAGCAAGGAAACGGCAGGCAAGAAAGCTGGTAATCTTGAGAAGAAACGCGTGTGCTTTCTGGGTAGTATCCTGCAAAAGGGTGCCTGTAGTAGAGAAGCTTTGCTACTGTTTGAGTCGCACTATGTGAAAATCTCTGACTTTCCATCTCTTCCCAAGAGAAACCATTCAGAGTACAAGTATAATGAATTAGTCTTTTCTGTGGAAACTAATCTGTGCTAGAGCGTAGCTTGTTGTTTTATATACTTTTATGACCTCTGGATGAAGAAAAAATTTCCTTTTCTCATGATAGAAACCTTAACCCAATAAGCAGGTGTGCAATTTTGAGCATGTGGTTTATTTCATCATCTTCAAGTGAGCACAGGACTAAAATTTACATGTGTTTTATTATTTTGAGTGGATCAGATTCTTTGAATAGCTTTCCCCAGCACGTGATGTTGGGGAAAACATGCGAGTTGTGTTTTCTCTCCCTTTTTTCCACCAAAGCACAAATTCTCCTTTGTTTGTATGTGAGCATAGAATTCAGCAGTCTGCAGCCAGTATCAAATGGAGCAAGATGAGAACCGGGACTGAAATTCACAAAAGGTGGTAAAAGCATTATGTTTTGAGGAGCATCTGTATCTGGGAGAGAGCTGAAGTTAACCTAAAAGAAGCTGTTTTATAGATGCAGCTTGTAAAACATTTTAGAGAAAAGGGTTTGGATCTCTGTAAATGGGCCACAGATACTTCCTGGTTACCATAAGTTATTCAGGACAGATCTGACTGTTTGTCCCTCACTAACTGTTGCCAGCCTTCTTGGTAATTATTGGAAGGTTGTACCGAGTTTCTGGCAAGGGTACTGAACATCTGCTCAATAGCAGGCCCCCAGAAAACACTGAAAATGTGGCTGGATACTTAGGAAAAGTAATATTGCCCTGGTGACACTTTTGTGTTTCCGTGTTGGGTCAGATGGCGAAGTGGTTAAAACTACCTGTGATAGATTGTATATGCAGTCAGGGCACCTGATTCATAAATGTGTAATGGCCCTACTTACACTAATTATCAGTGAAGCAGAGCAGATGTGTTAGATCTGTTACATTTACTGCCACAGCAATAATACAGTACTCACTGGCATCAATGTCTTCTATGAAGAATTAATTGTGCAGTTAAGCTGTTATTTTAGATGTGTTTCCTCTTGGAGGTGAAAGTCTTCATCTTTTAATGCTACAATTGCATTACTATGTTTGTTACTGAGATTATAGCGGATTTTGATTGCCAGATTTGGCAAAGCATTGTGTAGCTGAGGCAAGCCTCGAGATTCTGAAGGTGCTTCCTGGAGTGGTAGTACTGGTATTTTCAAAAGATATAGATAATTAGGCAGTTTTCTAGACCTCTCCAAGAGACTGTCTAACCCTTCAAAGCAATAGCGTCAACCTTCTGCCGTGCAGACCGTTTAAGTTTAGCAACTGGATGAGAAAGCAAGACACATGCAGAAAGCTTCTGAATTGATTTATGATCCTCTTTGAGGAAAGCGTGTTTGGCCTACAGTGATTGACTTTTTGTAACTCACAAAGAGATTTATGAAACAAATAATCCTTACATATCCTTCACCATTTGTTACGTATATATTGTCCTTGACAGATGTTTTACTTAGAGGGGCCAAATCCTGCAGAGATTTAATACTAGTCTTAACGTCTGCTAATGTGAACGTTAAAATCAGGTGTACTATACCTGGTTGTGGGCAAGGTGATACCAACCTGAATAGATAAATCTCTTCTGTGTTCTCCCACAACGCAAATACACTTGTTGGTGTCTGAAAATATGCAAAGTGCCTCAGTTTTCTTCCCCAGCAGATGAAAATTGTCTCATAAGAAGTGCCAGAACTTTCTACAAATCTCAACTTGAGAGCAAACGTTGCCTTGCAGTAAGAGGTGAGGTGGAGGAGGAGCCTGACCCAGAAGCTGCAGTCTCAGGTGATCAGTGCCTTAGAGAGAGCAGACCCTCTAGTTACAGTCTGGTGCCTTGTGAACTACAGAGCTGGGTGGTGATTTGGGGAGGCTCTGGGTAAAAGGGGCTGTGGGAGCCAGTCAATGCACGTTTGGCCTAGGAAAGATACGCCTTCGTAACTACGAAGAAAGTGTCCCCTGAGGTTGTTTTTAAAGGAAAAGAAAGTAAAAACTATTTGTAATACAAGTTCATTTTGGGAGGAGGAGGGAATAGGGTGAAACCTCAGTAGACGTATTTTGTCACAGCGCTTTGGTCTTGCTGTCCTCAGCTTAAGAATCGTGATTAAGACCTTTGATCCAAGGCCTGTGTCTGTGTTTTTGGGGAAGAAATATTAACTGGCAATATTTAAGAAAAATACTTTTTCCCAGGAAAGCATGCCTCAGTCACATGCTTCCACAAGTCGAGTTCCTGGTCATGCTGCAGAGTTTGCGCACAGATTTTTCTAGCAGGGGAATCCCTGTTCACATTGGTCAGAGTCTCTGCACCAGCTGCCTCCTATCCTTTGCAGGCTGACATGGAAACAAGATCACTGATGCCACTGGCATTTAAAGATCCTTGGGTTAATAATACCATACTGTAAAGCAGCAAAAACCTTGCATGGTGCATTTAACCCTTTACAAAATGCATAATTTAAAAGTATTTGAATTTTTTTAACCACTATTGTTGTTTGTAAGAATTTGACTTATATGTTATCTAGATAATTTGGATTGGTGGGCAGTAGTGGGGTGATACTAATAAAAGTAGATTACTTTAATCATGAGAGGACTGCAGTATGCTGTAAAATAACACTCCCTTCCCTCCTCCCCTCCCTTCAAAAAACGAGTTTCCAAGTAGAGAGTCTTTCTTTTACCATTTAGAATGGAAAGAATGATGTTTATGGTTTCTGGCTTTGCAGGTTATTACTGCTTCTGTCCCTACAGCTTGTGTAACTGTACAGAACGACCCTTAAAGTGGGCCTGTCAGGCTCCTCATGCTTAAACGTGCTTTTCTTCGTGCCTCCTATTTCTGAAATACAGAAACAGTATTTAACTATTAGTTCACAAGTTGGGTGGTGGAACAGCAATTACCCTTAAAGCTCTGCAGAAGGGAGCTGATAGGAGATACACGTACTTTTGAAGGAGAGGAGATCAAAAAGATTTGATTTTAGTAATTCCAAAATCAACAAGGTCAAATTCTACAAAGATACTCATCTTCATAGATGCCAAGTGCAGTCACTCAGTTGTTAAATCTGATCTTTACTTCCTACAAGATAGGGAATGACTGATGAGACTGCAGTAAAACATCTGGGAGTTGAGAGTGGTCTGGGAAGTGAGCTTGGCCTGTATGATGCAGTTGCCAAAAAACGCAAGTGCGGCTCTGGGATGCAGTAACAGGGGAAGAGATGTGAGAGAATTATGAACTGGAGAGTTCTCTGCACATGCTGTCTCTTGTTTGCAACACCGAACTTCAAAACAAGCATTGTAGACAATGCAAGCAGTGAGCAGTGAGCAAGCAGTGAGCTGAAAAAGATGATCTAGAAGGCCCAAAAGAACTTAGGTGTGTTTTGGTCTAGAATAGGAAGCAATGAGGGAAATGAGAGGAGAAGGGAAGGGGGACAGAGAAAATGTTATGATAACGCTGGATATCTGAAACATTGTTATAAAGAAAGCAGTGAAGAATTTTTCTCTGAACTCTGGGAGTAGGGTAAAAAGTAATCAGCTTAGTTAGTAGCAATGAAAATTGAAGTAAAATCTCAACAAAAGCCTTTCTACTTGCAGGATATTGAAGCACTGAAACACATTGCTTGAGGATGTTTGTAGCGCTCCCTTCAGTGGTAGCTTTAAGAACAAGTTAGGCAAACATTTCAGGCAAGGTCATCTAGATAAAATTAATTCTGCCTCAAGCCTCAGCCGGCCCTTTGAGTGTTTGGAAGCACTTTGAGTGTTTTGTGCCGCTTCTACTGCAAATGCAGGCTTGCCCGTGAATGAACCTGCGTAGCTTTACGCTTCAATGCCGGTTCTTTAACATGCGGGCTGTGTAGATTGTACTGGAATCGTGTAAAAAGTAAAATACATTTACTCAAATCTGGAGGAATTAAAGTATTTTATAAATAATGAAGGATGAAAGGTTATACAACTTGGATAAGGAATCCTTATGTGCGAGATGGTCCCTTTTAGACCTGAGTGCAGTAAAGTGGAAGTGGTTGTGGATAGGACAGAAAAGTCAGGAGGAAGGATAGGTGTGCAGAGAAATCATGCCACCACTGGTAGGAATGCCAAAATGTCCCCAAGAAGCTAGTTCCACTGCTTCAGTATGCCAAAGAAAAAGCATGACTACCAAAAGTTGTAACTGCTCGGGCTTCATTACTCTGATGTGGGCTGTTTAGAGAATAGTTTTGGAAATAAAAAAAAAATGAGGTAGAAATTATAATTTGCTGTATGGTGCAAATTTAAAAAAAAAAAAAAACAACCCAATGCTTTGTGGGTTTAGCCTTCCAGCATCAGGAACTTCTGGCAGTGAAATGAACTCCCAGGCCAGATCTATCCCAGGGTCTGTAACACTGAGACCTCCCTGGGCACTGATGAGGAATGACCAGCTGCCAAAGGGAAGACATTACGGTAATGCAGAGAGGCTACTCCTGTGTTTTCTGTCATCTGAACATTAAGTGGGTTCTACCACACTAACAGAGATCCCCAAACTATAAGGGCACAAAAATATGTTTGGCAGTCAGGGAGAGAGAATCTCGTGAGTATTATTAAAAACTGTAAAGACCTTTTGCTGTAAGCTCTTCCAAGGTTTCAGATAATTATGGAGTTACATCTCAACAATTCTAAAACACTATTTTTAAGAAAAACTTTATTTGCTGAGAAATATTATAGTAACTGTGAATGATCAGCCAAAAGGATCATCTTGCTGCTTGTTACAAAGGCATTGCGTGTTGCTTGCTCCAATGACACTAAAAGACACTTCAGAGAAAGGTGGAAGGCTGTACCTTTGGTAGCAACTAGTAGTATTATCGTTACATAACTGGTACACAATTTAGTTAAGCTGCAGCTAGTATTTCAAGCACACGGTAGTGATCTGAGTGAATGCTAATTCTCAGGAAAATTAGATTAAAATATTACCAGCAAAATGGAAACTTAAGAAAAATGCAGAGTTAAGAGAGCCGTCCTTGAACATTCAGATTTTTGTCCAAGGCACTGCATGTTCTGCAGTGTGCATCAGAAGAGAAAGCTAATATTTTAATTTACAGATCTAAGCTGTGAGAAATTCAGAACATGCAACATGAAAATAAAACAAAGTTACTGTGAAGCTAATACAAAAAGATCTTTTAAAGTCCCTGGATCAAGTCCTTTTGGAAAGGTTCACTAGGGGATTACAGACTTGAGAATGTTTTTCAGTTAACGTGTGTTAACGTGTGTTGTGGACCTGCTGCCTGAATAGTAATTTGGGGATAAATAGCTGGCAGTGAGGTGGGCTTCCTGCTTTCTGTTGTTGCACCTTTTGTTATCCATTTGCTACTTATTGTACACAGCGTTATGCATCTGTAGATGTGTATGGGATTCAATGGGATCTCCCTCCATGAGCAATGATAGTCCATGCTTCATTAATGTGAACAGTAATATATTAATAAATATGTTACAGAAAGATTAGGGGCCGTTCTGGTAAAACATTATTCAGAAAAAAATTAGGTGGATGTAGTAATTGTCTGGAGTAAAACACTTGACGGCATTGTAGCCTTCAACCCCCTGTTTGTTGCCCTTGTTCCCATGCCATTATACCTTTTCATCTAAGAAATTATTTGTAAGCCCAGTCTTTTTGCCAAGACAGCTAACAAATGTGTGAGTTAATACTTGTTGCAACTTTTTGTTTTGTCATCTTTATGAACATCTTTGCGCTAGAGTCTGGAGACCTTCCGTTCTCATCGCATAGGATCCTGAGCAGCCATGCAAGGACAGCTTTGGCTAATTCACTCTTAATAGCTGTTAATCTGGTGTAGAGTTGAACTTGTGATCCAAAGAGAAAAGCTTCATCTCCTTCATGTGCTTCAGGGTAACTAAAAATGCTGAGCACTGTGAGAAACGTGCAACGTGAAGACTTTGCTCATAACAATGAGCGATGCCTATTGGGAATATTTGCTACTTTCAGTCTAAACTCACAGATAGGGTAGGATTGGATCTTTTAAAAACTATACTTTTTTAGCAGACTTCGTAGTTGCTAAAGAATGGTCTCTGTCCTTTCTAGGATCCAATCAGAGATGCTTCTAAAACACTGCCCGGTATTTAGAGACTGTTTTCAGGCTTCATTCAAAGTCAGCTTAGGCTGGAGGGCATCCTTCTGTCCTCAGCAGGTTTTGGATCTAGCCCTAAAGCACTTCTGCATTTGAATCATGTGCATTTACTTTTAGCCCATGAAGAATGTTTTTGCTTGGGTACTACAGACAGTTTTTCAGTGGAGGTGTTGGAGAATCAGTTTAGAAAGTGAAAATTATTGTCAGAGCTGTGTTGACTCATAACATTATACTGCTGCCTCTGCAGCAGTGCGTGACCTCCACATTCACTTCCTCCCAGACATTTCATTTCTCTCACTTGTGCGTTTTCCAGGCTGTGCCAGATCATCCCTGAATGTTTGTACTTCCTCCTGTTGTTAGGGTACCATGTGATGGAACACAACTGGAAAAGATCTCCCGTCGACTGTACCAGCATGAGCTATGTGGAAGAAAAGCAGTGCTCTGTAAATTGCAGTGGGCACTCTCAGCGTTCCCACCGACACGCTTGTCTGAATACGTCTCTCTCCCACCCCAGCTCTCTCCTCCTGCCTAATTTCAACCGCTGACTTTCAATTTGAGCTGACCATTAACATTGTAATTGACACACTGCCTCTCAGACTCTTATCCTCATGCTAGATGCCTAGCAGTAGTGGGCAATTGTGGTAATATAAATAACATCTCAGGTACTCGTGGTGTGCCTGAGATTCACTGCTGAGCTGCTGAGCTGTATCTTCCAGTGCGCTCTCTAGATGTCAACAGTGACTGTACATGAGTGTGTCATCCCTGTTTGCAACTCTTAAGCAATGTTTTTCTTGAAGAACTGCTATAGGAAGTGCATCTCCGATGCTCAGTCAAAGTATTTTCTAATGTTGCCTGGCTGCACCTCTTCAATCACGTTTTTAAAAGTTAGGATCTACCTCAAAGAAGTTGGTTTTGCTTTGGTGCAAGCTGGGACTAGCTTATCATAATGGTGCCTTCTGACCTTGAAATCTATAAATACAGTAGTTGCCTTTCTCTTGACATTTTCCAGCACGCCTTTGCTTTTCCTTGGTCTTTTGCAAAATTTACGTGGGTTGCCATTATGTACTGGCCGAGAGAGCGTGGGGTAGGCAGCCTTGTGGTGGCAGGGAGGAGGAGGAGAAGACCTCCGAGTTGTCACACGGGCCCTGGGGCATTGGGTTCCCCAAAATGAGTGGTAGATACCGCCCATGCTCTTACCAGTTTGAAAAGCAGTGTCTAAAACCATCTTTGTGGTATGAATGTGGAGTACTGGGGTTGGAATGCGTTTCTTTGCGACAGAGGTTGTACCCTTGTGAATAAAAAAGGAGGGAAGAATTACAGAGGAGGAAGAGGAGTTTGTTTTGGAAAGGATTTTAGTGCATTCTGCTTCCAGTTAAAGTCAAGGCAAGTTTTGCAGTCAACTTTGGTGGGATTTCTATGGAGATTTAATTGATTGGCAGGTGATTCCTGTGCAGAAGATGGTGGTAAGGGAGAATTTTCACATCTAGAAATCCCACTGTGCGTGAACGCAACATGAAACTGTGCTCCCCATTTGCACAACTGGGTGTCTGCTTAGTTCCCAAGGTTTGGACCCAACGCTTCTGTTAAACAGCAGTGAGCTGGAAAGACCTTCCAACTGTTTTTATGCAAATAGGACTGAGACGTCTCATGCACGTGTTTGCACACATACAATGTTTCCTATTAATAGATATTGTTTTGTTATGTAAATATTGTTTAACTGAAGAACACTTGCTGAGATTTGAACTTGCTTTTACTGAATGTTTTTGACATGTTTGTGCATGCATGTACCGAGGGAGAGAATGGGAAGAATAATAATATTTTAAAGCTTTAATGAGATAAACGAAATAAAAACCAGTGATGTTAAGTGCTAAGGAAAAAGTATATAACCTATATATTGGATAAGGAGGGTCAGGGTTATATGGAAAAGAGAAAAGTAGGAGGGGAAGAAAAACGATTGTCTCTGTACAAGGAGATTAGTAATATTTAACTGATGACTTGAAACTGTGTCTTTGATCTCCATCATCTGTGTCCATGCAGATGGACACAGATGCGTGTCCATCCAGAGACACATTTCTGGGTCTCTTTCAGAAAAAGCGTTCTGCTTGGCAGGTGCAACTTTGCAGGTTGTTTTTGGTTGTAACAGGGCATCATTTGAGATCTGCCAGTCAACTAAGAATTTAAATTCAGTGAAGCTGACGTTGGAGGCAGGGCGACAGAGCCTCATTTGAGGGAGAGTTTCATTAGCGGTTAGAGAAGCCGCAGTAGCTGTCTCACCATGTTTGCATCCTGTGGGGCTAAGCTTTGGTTGGGATGCAAGCAGTTGCCAGCTGTGGCATGAATCAGTCTGATCTACTTCTCACAGGAAGCATGATGAGCAGCTGTCATGCAGATTCATCTCTATTAAACAGTGATTATTGAAGTAATTAATAGCAACAAGTGAAGAAAGAAACAAACAGGAAACAGAAAATGTTGCCAGTTTGTCCCAGTTCCCCATGTCTCAGACTGAGCTGATTCTTAAGCAGATGATGAGTCACACAACTGTGCATAAGAAAACTGGGGAACTTTACTTGGTATAATGACAGTTCAAAATATGTTATGAAAACCATAGGAAAAAATAGTGGAAGCCAACGCTGTAATCTGCCAGACTTTTATGTAGGTGTCCAGTTTTAAAATGCTGATCAGTAGAAAAACTAGCTCAAAAAATAGTGTTGGTGTGATTGTAAAGAAAAGTAGGAGTCAAATACATAATGTTCCTCAGTCGATGGTGCTGTACTATTTTTTGGATGTTGCTGCTGCTATTGTGTTTTTCACCATGATACCTTTGACTAGTTTTTAACCGTCTATTGGGGCAGGAGGGGGTGAAAGGCAGAGTCCTCCCTTTAGCCAAATACAGTCACTTTTCATGAGTAGTGTCTACTGGATGCATGAGGGAATGGGAAAATACGCTTAAAGGAAAGGAATGCTATAGGTCTTAGAAAAAGAACTTTAAAATTCAGCTGAGAGATGTGAAGGATATTTGTATCTAGCAGTAAATGATAAAATAGGTTAGATACCAGGAAACATTCACATCCTTTCTAACACAATCTACTCCCCTAAAAAGAAACAACTCCATTATTCTAAAATGACTACAATACTTTTGATTATATTTTAAATATGACAAACTTTGTAGTGAGGGGTAGACAAGAGAAAGAGCATTTTGTATATTTTAATATACTATTATATACTAACAAGAGAAGAAACTCATTTTGCTTTGAGAGCAGAGCAAAGAAGAGATGGGCAGTATTAGACATGGGAAGTTTTCTTAAAAAGATTTTTTATTATTATAAAACAGTAATTATTATATACCTCCCTGTAACAGAATGGTCCGACTCCATAACTTACATTGGGGTATGCTAAAATAATTTAGAATAATTTTATTACATTATTTATATTGCATAGAAAGAAGTTTTAGGTTTCCTAGTTCTAGGAAAGCATTTTTCTTGGAATGTTAAGCATCATTTCTGGTGATAAACTACAATTTGGGGTGCCTTGCAGAAAAATAAGTGAATCTTTTTATTCTCTTTTTTTTTTCTTGTGCCTTGGTACCGTGGTAATGGTCACACACTGAAGCGTTTTGTTAGCTCTCTAATCATTCTTTTATTTAGATATTGATTTAACTTGGTGGTCTTATCAATTGAGAATGACCTATGTTCTGGTATTATATCCCTTCCACTTTGCTTTATTTAGTTCAGGGTTTTTTATAAAGTTGATTAGCTTCTATCTGTTCAAATCCTCAGGAGTTTTCAGCTTCCTTCTGTTCCCTCCGAAGAGAAACAGTGACTTTTGTCCTTTTTTATGAACTTAGGAGAATAGGGTCATGTCTGGCTGCCTTCTAGCCTTTCAGTATCCCTGGTATCAGATGTGCCCTGAACTCTCCTTTGGTCTTTAAAATCGTCATTGCTATACTTTTTTTAGTAGGGGCATGTAGGTGAAGCAGCCTTGTGATGGTTTGGAGGGGAGGGAGCTGGTAAGGGGCGTGCAGATTCTGCAGTTTTTTGCCTGCTCTTTCAGTTACGCATGAGAGGAGCTGGAGCTGAAGAGCTTAAAGACTTTGTCAGCGCGCAGCCAGCTGCCCACCCACTTTGTTTTGTTCAGTTCAGATGCAAACATTTCCTAGGGCGTCCGTAGCGCTGGGTGATTCATCGAGTCGCTAAAATCTGCGGAGATGCTGCTGGATCTCAATATCTGGAGACGTTGCCTCATTGCTGTGAGTCTGAAATACTAATCCGCGATGGCAGGAGGACTGTCCTTTTTCATGCTCCATGGATTTAGTGAGCATGTTGTTCTCAGAAGTGATTGCTCAGAGGAGCCAAGTTGCTGCTCCTGAACCTGTGGGCATCACACCTGGCTGCCTTCCCCCTTGAGATTCAGGAATTAGCTACTGGCTTTCGCTTTCCCAACCTGCCCCAGGTAAGCAATCTGATCTTTGCTACAGATAAACAGTGAGGGCTGTTTCTTATTTTAAAATATATGAAAGCAAAATCTTTTTTTTTTTTTTTTTTTTTGAGTTCTTGACAGACTATGTTGGGATATTCTCATGCTCTGTGCTTCCCAACAGGAAAAGGAGCCAGAGGGCAGCAACCATATCAACACAGGATCCCTGGCAGAGAAAAAACTGTCATCTGCTGTTTTGAACAAGTTACTGGGAGGCAGAGCTCCCAGATTTTGGGCTGTTATGGGAGATTTGATTCTGGATGTTTGGCACTGGCAGCAGGGAACTGGTGCAACGCCTCTAATGATATTTATTATAGGGTTTGTTTTGCACCATCTGGGTGTGAAAGGGCAGTCGAGCTGTGACTGGTAGTACCTGGTCATCTGTTATCTTCTTACCTGAGCTGTGTGTACAAACATATTAAAGAAAAGATGCTCTGCCTAAGGCACGTAGATAGTTCAGTCTGTAGGGGAATGATGCCTCCCTGCTCTTGCGTGGTAACTGCCTGCCAGGGAAATGCTAAAGTGGAGTTTTTGCATCTGGTATACTGAGAAAGGGTCATTTGTCAAAAGGAGAGCGAGAATGTTGTTCTCCTTCCTGCCACCAGTCACCTCTCTCTCTTTCTTACTGTCCCAGGATAGGAGGGAAGTTGGTTTTTCTCGGTCAGCTGGCCTTCTGTTCTGATCAAGCCCGCTTTTCTGAGCTGCAGATAACCCAAAGTGCATGCAAGTGAGAAAATGTAAAAGAGCCAAAACCGGGAACGTGACTTATTATGTGAATACCCTTCTGTAAAGGACAGCAATGACTTTAAGAAACTTAGACAACATAGTAGAAAGCCATAAAAGACCAAAGGCTGAATCGGTTCCTTAATATGCTTTTATATACATGATTCAATCAGGGGAAGAGGCAAGAAGGAAAAATACATTATAACAGCAGTGCTGTGGCTGTAAATCACTCGAGATCACAGGGCGTGACAGGCTGAGGAAGCTAATGATCTCCCTGAGAGCGACTTTACTGCAGTAATGAGAAAGGAGCAAGACAGAGGGAGAAAAATCAAACCAGAAAGTGGGTACAATTCCTAACATTTAACTTGTGTAGGAACATACCTGTGAACTTGACTTTTTCCCAGCAGCACTGAACTTCTGCACTGTTACAAATCATTTGCCCGTTAGGGCATATTTCTGCAGTTTCTAACTGCACAGCTAAGCCATGTTGAGCACCTATAGGTTTTGTGAATTTCCACAGAAATGTCAGCGTGTCAGGAAAATGCACTAATTTTTTTTGCAGTGAACGTGACAATCTCTCAATGTCAATGATGTTAGAGATTTATTAAAATTAAAGGAATAAGAAAACCAAACAGGATCTGATCATAGATTTTAAGATGCACAGAGCTTGTTATCAGTATATGGTGCGTCTGTCAAATGTATGAGCAGCCAGATTGGGTGTAAGGATGGAGACAAACAAGTGATTGTGCAATTCATTTGGAAGCTGCCATTACACAGACCGGTGCTGGCACAGAAACAAGTAACAGCACTGCCTGAACAGCTCATGGAGAAAGATCCCTGTTGTAAGACTTGCCCTGCACTGTGTAATGGTCACGAAGGGCAAGGAATGAGAAATGCTCTTGGGTTATGGAGATGCTGGTTTGGATTTAAACAGAGGGTTATGGGGGCTCTAGGAACAGAACGGTTGGACTCTGGTGTCTCAGTTTGTTTTAGTAACGTTAATTACAGAAAAGCAAATGCTTATGGAAGTGAGACGTAAACTCATGTTACTTTTCATAGATCAACTTCATAATAGGCCATCTGTATTTCTTGGCTTTTTTATGTGGTTTGTACTGTACTCCTGTACAGCAATGGCCAGAAGGTGGCACAGGGCTGACCCTCGTGCTGGAAGAACAGTGTATGGATGTGCACAGTCATGGTGAAGCACCTGAGGAGTTTTGCTTCTCTTCCATCTTCTGCCTGTCAGGGTGTCCAAACGGCATCCATCACACTGAGCATGTGGGTGGAACCAGCCCAGCTGCACGGTGTGCAGTCCCGTTTCTTCCTTGTGCCTTGCTGGGCTGCCTTTGAGTCCCACAAAGTTTTTCAAAGAATCACAGAATGGCCAAGGTTAGAAGAGACCTCTGGAGATCATCTAGCCCAACCCCCCTGCTCAAGCAGCGTCACCTACTGCATGTTACCCAGGATCGTGTCCAGACGGCTTTCGAATATCTCCAGGGAAGGAGACTCCACTACCTCTCTGGGCAACCTGTTCCAGTGCTCTGTCACCCCCACAGCAAAGAAGCTTTTCCTCGTGTTCAGGCAGAACTGCCTGTGTTGCAGTTTCTGCCCGTTGCCTCTCGTCCTGTCGCTGGGCACCACGGAGAAGAGGCTGGCCTCGTCCTCTCGACACCCCCCCTTCAGATACTTGTACACATCGATCAGATCGCCTCTCAGTCTTCTCTTCTCCAGGCTGAACAGGCCCAGCTCTCGCAGCCTTTCCTCATAGGAGAGGTGCTCCAGTCCCCTCAGCATCTTCGTAGCCCTCCGCTGGACTCTCTCCAGTAGCGCCAGGTCTCTCTGGTACTGGGGAGCCCAGAACTGGACACAGCACTCCAGGTGTGGCCTCCCCAGGGCTGAGCAGAGGAGCGAGATCACCTCCCTCCACCTGCTGGCAACACTCTGCCTCAGGCACCCCAGCATACCCTTGGCCTTCCTGGCCACAGGAACACATTGCTGGCTCCTGGTCAACTGGTTGTCCACCAGCACTCCCAGGTCCTTCTCGGCAGAGCTGCTTTCCAGCAGGTCAGCCCCCAGCCTGGACTGGTGCCTGGGGTTCGTCCTCCCCACGTGCAGGACCCTGCCCTTGCCTATGCTGAACTGCAGGAGGTTCCTCTCCGCCCAACTCTCCAGCCTGTCCAGGTCCCTTTGAATGGCCCTTACAGCCTTCTGCTGTGTCAGACACTCCTCCCAGTTTTGGATCATCAGCAAACTTGCTGAGGGTGCACTCTGTCCCTTCCTCCAGGTCATCGATGAATACGTTGAACAAGACTGGACCTCGTGCTGACCCCTTTTGTTCGTCTGTTTGTTTCTCTGCGTACATGTGCAGTTATTTCAATGTTGCTCCAAACATGTTGTCATCTAGAAAGCAAGTGGATGGTACTGAAAAGCTAACCTTAATCTTCTGCCTGGAGATAGTGTTGCCTAATGCTTTTATCTAGGAATCAAGAGTCAGCTACCGGGCATCATTTCCTGGCTTTGACGTAACTTTTCTATTAACCTTGAAGAAATTAGTAACTTTCCTGTGCTTTAAATGGCCCTTTTCCAAAATGGATGTAATATTCATGAGTATAATAATCATGTAGTCCTCAAAGGTTTTTATAAAAATTAATGCTCATAAAACATTTTACGATTCATTAATATAAATTGCCATAGGAGTGCAAAGTGAATCCTACTTCTCTCATCTGCTACTACAAATTAACCAGCATGGTTTTAGTATCGGTGAGCTTGTGATCAAAAATATTTAGTGCAGATTAGTGATCTTGCAGTGTCAGAGGCCTTTGGATACCGCTTTGGTGACACAGAGCACCACAATATCCTATTACCTGTTCGGTTAAACTAGGTTACAGCACCTTTTTGTTGCTGAGGTGTTTAGTGGATGTGATCTTGTAACATTGGAGTGGTGTACATTAAAAGGCCTCGCTCACAGTATTTAGAAAAGAGTGAATTAATGTGCCAGAACAACCCTCACATTTTCTTTTTGTTGCTGGCATTGTCCTCGTAGTATGAAGATGGAAATTAAGTCTTTTTTCTGTTCAGGTGATAACCTTCCCACTGAAACTATTAGCAGAAACATTCGTACTCTGAGTGGTGGGTTGATAATGTGGAGGGTTTTGTACTATCAGGTAGACTGAGACAACCAAATCAAATCATGGGGCCATCAAAGACTTTACGTAGTAGTAGCTTTCAGTTGTTGCTGTTCTGAAATGGCTTCAAACAGATATCATAATCGTATTCCATTATCAATATCCAAGATCTTCTAGTTCCTATACTTACTACCCTCAGACCATGCAAAATCTGTAATATTAGTAGCTGATAAAGAGCAGTGCACTGTTGTTTCAAGAGAGAAAGATGTAATCTGCGTACACACTTGCTTTCTGAAAAGGTGTTTTTGCTGTACTGAGACAAATTAATGTTAAAGTGTGAAATCTTACCAAAACACAAATAAAACTGTAATCATCCCTAAAGGGTAGTTTCTGAACTCTAAACCTCGGTGAACTTCAAATCAACTCTCTGGAAGTATGTCAGAAATCTCTTTTCAGTTCTGGTAGTTCACTGGGCAAGTCACTGGAGCCAGGGGAGAAGAAATTGCTCGCAAGCCATTTGCCTGATTTACATATACAGTGCCAAGTCTGAACTGTGCCTGAGGTCAGTGTGGCATGATGGGAGCACCTATATGGGAACATAATTTTCTTGATGACCGCACAGATCAGTGTTTCCCAACTGCACGTTGCAATCCCTTCCAAAGGTGTCCTTGGGATGGTTCAGAGGAGGTGAAACATTTTATCCTAGTCAGGGAACAGTCAGCTGCCTTTAATTACTGGCTGCTCTCAGTCCTTCCAGTGCAGAGGTTTGTATATTTATATCTGCAGCCAGTAACTATAGCCTATTCTTGTTCCCTTAGCCAAAATAGATTGAGGTACTATGTGCTGTGAAGGTAGTTAGCTGGTCCTTGGCTAGTGTAAAGTCTGGGAGATCAGGGGGAAGGAGAGAATGAAAGGGGGCCCACACAGAGACAGATTAGTCCAAAAGAGGGTTATGCTTTCAGAAAGTTTAACCATTTTTGTCTCAAATTAGATGAATGAGGATACAATGAAAGTGTGCTTTTGTGTATAGTCCCTCTGCATTGCACATGGAAATGCAAAGATCCATACGCAGGAGACTCAGGGTTTTTTCCTGTGGTGCCCTTCCAAACTGATGAAAAGACAAGCGCTCGGGGATGAGCTGCTGCAGTGCTTCAGTCTCTGAAATGTTGCTGATGGCAGTGTTGTTTTCTGATCCACAGGTCCAGAAGATGGCATAGTAATAAAGCCACCTTCCAGGGAGCTGGGGTCCTTTTTCGCCTCCGTGCATGCTGCTTGAACTGATCTGAAGCCTTTGTTTTTGGGCTGAAGAAACCTGTCCACTGCTTGCCCTGAAAACCTTCCTCTCCTAATTCATGAGCCAGCAGGATGTGGTCGCTGCGCTTTCAGAACGCCTTCTCATAGCTGCATACAAAGGCCAAGTGGATAATGTGGTGCAGCTTATCAACAAGGGTGCCAAGGTAGCAGTTACCAAGGTAACAAGAGAAAAATGCTTTACAAAATCCCTGGGAACTAACATAACTCCTAAACCATTGTCTGTGAAAATGCCCTTGTAGCTTTACAATTTTGAATGTAATTGAGGTTAGTCATAAGTGTTTAGATTTCTGAAAATTTGTACTTATTAGCTCATGTAAATGTAAAAAATAGCGGATATCTTGTAGTTACACACTTTGCAGTGGACACACTCATGCCTGTAGTGAATGTTGAGTCCTTAAAAACGTGCTGTGCCGGGTGGAGGTGCAGTGACATTTTTCAAAACGTGCATTGACTTTTGAACAATGTGCAAAATGATGAATGGAGTAATTCATCGCCATCAAGGGAAATCGGTCCACAGGGCAGATCTTTCTGCATGAGGGGATGGGGGAAAGCCACCTGTTGTGGTAAGATAAAGGTACACAGAAAGTGTGTCTTAATCTTAAAGTCTTTTGGTACAGCAGACTAGTTTCTAGCCTCTCTTGTATCTGACTTCTTCATTGATTTATGCTGTGCAGCCCCCATCAGTTCCAAACTTGGGGTTTGCAATCTTTATTCCCCGTACCTTAAACATAAGGTCAGAATCAAAGGATTTCTGCTGTAACTTTATGGGAGTCCAAATGGATTTTCACCCATTCCTAACTTTCAACACGTTATAAATAATAATAGCAAGTAAAAGATGAGATAGAAGTGGCTGTTGTAGAGAAGGTTCACTCAGCAAAAAGCCCTGAAAAGAATTAGGTAAGTTAGATCTGACAGAGCTGTAAGGTAAAATTTGGGACTTCCTGTTTTGACAAGTTATTGTTCTCCATCATGCCTGGTTTTGTTTGTATTTCCATATTGATTTTGAACACTGTAAAGGTATGGAAGTTAATATTCACAGACAGAAAGCAAATGTGAATACGTTTGATAACTAATCCATTTTTTCCTCTTTTTATCTGTCAGTGGCAGTTGTTTTCAAACCCTTTGCAGTGTTTGGGTTGTAGGTGGTATTTATTTTGAAAGCTGGAGTGGTCCAAGGGTAAACAGTTTTTGTAAATTTTGCTTGCCAAAACTAACCAGCCTCTTGTTGTTAGATACATTTCATTGATGTAATAAACGTGAGTGGTCCCATAAAGATACCTATTTGACTCTGTTGTTGACAAACCACTATTGAAGGTGGTCAGTAATAGATCAGGAAATGCTTACTTACAGATGTCTGAATGGTAGCCTGGGGATTTTTAAGATCTTCAGCTCTGAGGTTACTGAGAGACCTGCCTGAAAACAGAAAAAATATTAAAAGGGATGCCATCTGTATAAATTTCTACATTATTGTAATTTTGAATCCAGGTCCCACAGCCCTTGAAGCATAAAATGTAGCATCTTTTGTAATGGTCTAAACTAATGATGGCACTGATTAAACTGTTTCATGGAATTAGTGGACGTAACTGTAGTGAGAGATTGGCACTTTCTATTTTTTAGCGTCGTTTGTTGTGCAATTATCAATGCCTTCTGTTAATTACACTGAGAATAGTGAGGGCAAACTGTGAGCTGAACCTCTGTGTCCAGATGTGACTTATTTAAAATTAAAAAAAAGTTTTTATGAACATGCATATTCAAACACAAACTCAGTTAATTTGGTTAAAACGTAGATTTGCTGGAGGTCATGTACATTTTTCTTTCCTATCTGATGCAGGCAGCTTCCTGCTTCTTGCACTTGCTTTGGTGTTCAGCCTTTGCGTGGAAAATCAAAGCAAAGCTCTTTTGGTGGTAAGTGATACTGCCCAGAGGCGCACACAGTGTTTTTATTTTCATTGGAAAGCCATGAGTCACCCACGCTGGTGACCTCTGAGGCCATCCCTTTAGGTGACCTAGTGCTATAGAATTGTAGCTATTGTTTTGTGGAAACAAAAGCTGACCCTCTTGTAATTCTGGGTGCATCTCAGCACATCAGCAGACAGTGCAAACGAGATACTTGGGTAGCTCTGGGCCACCCTGTTTAGAAAAGATGAAATCTGGTCAGCAAAACTGTGGAGGAAAGCTTGAGGGTGCTCAGGAGAACGGAGGGCACCTCAGGGGAGTGGCTGGTGCTTTATGCATGGGGTATTTTGGACACTCTCCCAAACTTATTCCTCCAGTGTTGTGAGCCAGATAGAGATGAGCTCAGTGTGAATCAAAAGATGTGAGACCAAGCTGCTGCCCTCATCAAAACCCATCAGTTCAGGCTTGGTAATGTGCTGTCCATGTCTACATAGCATCCAGTTTGCACCTGGCTTTCCTCCAGCCAGCTAGCTGCCTAGGGGAGAGCATGTGCATATTTGCCTACCAAAGGCTGTATAAACGTACCCTTGGTAGAGCTTGGCTTGCTAATCTAAGTGAAACAAAGAGTGGAAGGAGAAAGAGCCGTGTAACGTCAAGGACAAGGCTGTCACAGGAGCTACCATGCGTAAATTAGCCTAGACTATGTTTAAACTGGACTATGTTTTCAGCCATCAGAGTGGTCTGGTTCTTGTGCAGTCTCTCAATAAGCGGAGCAGGGGCAAAATAATAACTACCACTACTGAGGTAATGCTTGACCCAGTACTGAGTACTCCTCCTCCTCCTCCTACTGTAATAACTACTGTTACTGCTAACTAGTACTTTTAGGATGGAACTTGTTAATTTCTGAGTGGGACTTAGAAGCTATGCTTGTCACAGCTGGGAATTATTGATCAAATTTTCAGAGAAATTGAAAACAAGAGCTCTCTCCACCCCCCAAGATAAAACTGATTACAAAATGAGGCATAAAAATAATTTTATTCACATGCCTGCTTCGGTCCTCTTTTACCTCTATGTTTTCTGCCTTTGTTCGCAGTTTCCTTTTTTTCTGTCAAATTAATTTTAAATTCTCCGGGTTTGCTCTGAAGAAAAAGGATTTTGCACTTCTCAGCCAAAATACCTGCTTAATTCTATCAGAGTTTTATTGGAGTAAGACATGCAGAGACAAAACTCTTTGCAGGGAGAGTAAAAGTTCCCTCATCACTTAACGCTCGAAATGAATTTCTGATATGCATCTGCCAGTGCAGACCAATTTTTTAAAAAAACACCATGGAGAACCACAGCTTGAAGTAGCTGGGCTCTAGAGCAGGATTTGGTATATAAACTCTTGCTAAATGCTAGAGAATTCTTTATTCTGACTAGATTAATTGAGCATGGCTTAAGAAAAATGAGGCCTATTGTCCTTAACAGACCAAGTGCTTTTAAATGCTGGGTAGCTGGCAGGCTAGTCCAGTTCTATTCTTATGTTACATATGAAAGCTCATATCATGTGGTTAATTGCTGAGTCAGTAAATAATAATTTAGCTGCAAGATATTCTTTCATTTTTGTCACCTCTGTGTACAGTGCTGTTCACATTAACTAGGTGATTTGAGAAAAAGAATAATACTAAAGAATCAAAATTCAGTGGAGAACTGATGGATTTAGGTGCTCGCTTCAGTGTTTGCTCCAAGGTGCATCTGTTTTGTTTTGATCTCAGTAGCAGTTGCCTCTCCAGCTGAGCCCCTCATTTCCAGGTGAAGTCAACTCTGACAGCAGGAAGAGCTAGAGACCCTGGGTCTCTTTCCTGATTTGGGACCTTTTAAAATATGTAATTTCCCTTTGTCCCTGGTCTGTGGATTTTTTTTTTTCCTTTTTGCTGAGGTTTTTCAGCTGGGCAGAGGGGCAGAGGATGGGGTTGCTTCTCCACTTCCGCTGCAGGGGAGGTGGAAGCCCATTCTGGCTCGTGGTTTGCCATAAAATCATGGGGTTGTACCAGATTTATTCAGGTCAAACGGTGGACCATGTCAGGACCCCTGTGCTGGGAGCTGGTGATCACTGGGGTCACAGCATCGGTGACCATCTGGCACCAGCGATGCCAGGGTGGGAGAGCGGTGGTGGCGCTGTGTTGGAAATGTATGTAGAGCACTCACCATGGTACCGTGATCTCTGTCATGGCGCCATGCAAGGCGGAGGCCAAAAACCAGACTTCCACACAGTGTGTGATGCTTTACGGCTCTGCTTGAGGCATCTTGTGGGCCAGGGTGCTCTATTGCTGCTTTGCCTGGTAGGGATGGAGAAATAATTTTCATCTTTGTGCCTTTCAGTCTGACAGGTGTGAAATTTATAGCTATTTTCTTTATGGAAATGGCAGAAAATATCCCACACAGCTGATAATTTGAATTGACTGATTCAGCAAGCAGAATCCTTTGCAGAGTATTTTGGTGAATATGCTGCCAAAGCTGGAAGATTCAGAACTACGCCTGATACGAGTAAGACTTTTCTTCCAAGCTAGAAAGCTGGTCCCATTTTTCAGTTCTTATGGAGTGGAACTTTCTTTTGGTAAAGTTATTGAAAGGTGCATCTTTGAAATTTAATTTGCGTTTCTTTTTACCAGATATGAGCAAATTAAGCTTTGATTTGACTGGTGTTTTGTAGTCACAGAGCTCATAACTGTGGGTGGGTTGTGTAACCGTAGGAGCATTTCTTTAGAAGAACACTTTTGCCTATGATACTTCTCTAATGTTGGTTGAGCAGCGAGGAGCAAATGAAGCTTAGAGGTGCAGGGGCTTCAGCTTTGGAGCTGGCTGTGTCATGCCACCCTCCTGCTCTTCCAGCAGCAATTCAGAGGAAGAGATTCTGCACCCAAAAGGACAGCACAGACACCAGAGCAGAGGTGGTGGATTTGGGCTTGCATGGGTGATTCCTGGCAGTGCCGAGGCTGTGGGTTCAGTGTTCAACTCTTAACAGCAGTGGCCAGTGCAAAGAGCAGTCCCACCTTTCCTTCCACCAGCCCTGCTGCCCAGCCTCCCTATGAGGGCCTTCCCCTCTTCGGCGTTAGCTCTGAGGCTTGCTGGGACCTTTGCTGAGCTGCTGTGTCCTGCTGCTCTCACAAAGTATTTTTTATTTTTCCTTAGATTTTTGTGAGATGAGATAGGTTAGGGAGAGGTCTGAGGAGCACCAAAAGTAGCATAAGAGAGACGGTGGTGTGGACACATTAAATCAGCTCAGGTGTTCTGTCGAGCCTGTCCCCCACTTAGGTGCGCACAGAAGGGAGGGAAGTGCGATTTCACCTCCTGCGCTTAAGGTTTTTGGTGTGTCCTGGCTGAAAGCCCTTTCACAAGCAGGGCTGACTAGCAGAGCGCTATCTGCCCAGTCGCCGTGTGGGGATCTGCACTCCCTGACGGGATCTTGCTCCATGCCCGGAGACAAAATTCCAGGTCTGAACCTGTGTGTAAGAGCTCATCAAAACAAAAGGTTACTTAATGTTGGGTTTCATAGTGACATCATGTATATCATGTAGTATATCATATATATCATAGTATATCATGTATATCATGTATATCATGGTATATCATGTAGAATTGAATGGTAAGAATTAATATGGCCAAGAAAAGCTATGCATTACCAAGGTCATACAGAGAAGGGTGCCACTTGGAAAAAATTTTTAGTACAGTGTAGAACAGGCAGTGTCAATGTAGTTTGCACAGTACAGTGGATTTCATGAATGTTTTTTCAAAGTGAAGCAGAAGATAGCTTTTCTGCAACCCACACTGTTAAGGTCATAGGTATAAAATTGAATTTGGCAAAGAAATGATGATTGTTTGGAAAAGCCATGGAAAGCCATGGAAATGCAAAAGCTGGTGCGTTTCTTCTGACTCACTAATGCTATTTATTTATCTGTTTATGTATATATATATTTTTTGAACCTGCTACGGACCTGCTATATGGCAACACTTCAAAATGCTGTGGTAGTTACAGAGTTGTCATCAAGCTTTACCTTGAGAGCATGCTAAGATCTTGAAAACGATCTTTTTTCCTTCCTCTTTAAATTAACAGCACACAGAAAAAAAATACATTTCAGTGTTTTCACATTTTTGTGATCCTTCAGTTTGAAAAACTACTTATTGTCTTAAGTGTCTATTTTGAACAGTAAATCAGAAATGAGTGAAAGTAAAATAGCAAACGTTTAGGGACTTGCTCAATGCCTATTGAGGTCAATGAGAAACTTTCTGCTGACTTGAGTGAGCAGGTTATTCATGGTGAACAGCCTAACAAATCATCAGTGAACGATGTGACAAGACTTTGTTTTTGTTTTCTCTTCAAGGTTTCTAATAAAATGTGGATGGGCATGTTTTTCTATAAATGCAGAGTGGATTACTAAATAACAGTGCTTGTGTAGCACAACACAAGGGTGAAATGGAGAACTGAATGTACATGCATAAAAGAATGCATGGATATATAAACATAAGGAAAGATCCTGCAGCTCGTGGTGCTAAGGCCTGCCTGTATGGATTTGGTTGTAGAAAACACACTTAGAGTAGCATAAAGCACACCTAGAGTAGCTTAGCAGTTACTCTAGTAACAAAAAAACTGCTTTTAAAACATACTTCTGGACAGTTGCCTGCTAATGTTTGGAAGGCAGAATACAAATTAAATGCAAATAAAAACTGTACCCTTGTGTTTTATTGCTGAAATTCACGTGGGTGTTTACTGTGCTTGGCTGCAACTTGATACCCCCCCATAGCTATAGCACTATGCCACAGCTGGAAATTGCAGCCTTAGTGCAATGGACCCCATCTATTTTGTCAATCAGTTGGTGACAAGGGAGGATTTATATGATTTGTGGTCTGCTGAAGCAATTATTTGCATTTGAATAAATGTCTTAATTGCATATTTTTATGAGAGTGACGACGTTATTGATTCATTAGTCCAAGACTTTTACAAGTCTCTCATTTATATTTCTGTAGTAGTTGGTAATAACCCTGAAATCATTGCAGTTAATATTTGGAAGTTATAAGAAGGTTTTAAGCCAGTAATCTGCATGTTAAGCAGTCTCTGGTTCTAGTGGTGTCTGCCTGTAATGAGCATCTAAGAGATACTTCTTTTATATACGTTTCCTCTGCCATTAGGACCTATATGTGTATTCAGATAAGCCCCTTGGGTAGTGTTGCAGTGCTGAATATGAAATGTCTTTACAGAGGAGACACAGAGGGAAAATTGTCTTTTGCCCCCCTCTCTCTTCCTCCTAGATATTTTGAGTAGGATGGTTTGTTCTGAAAGAAAAATTTCACAGAAAAACAAAGTCCTATCAACCCATCAGCAATCTCCTTCACAGCCAGCGTAAAGGGCCGTTCTTCTGGCTCGCAGTCGTGACGGGTAAGATCAAAGCTGGGCAAGAACAACTCTAGCTGTTGCTGCCAGGGCATCCAGCCGTGCCACAGACCCTTTGAGCGTTTCTCTCCAAAGCTTGCAGCACTTTCATTTTGTCACTGCGGTGTGAGGGCTGCTGAGTGGCACCCAAATTTCATGATCTCTCCCTCGCGTTTTGTTGTGGGTTGGTGCATGCTTATATGTATTGTGGGGGGACTCTTTCCAATGTTTTATGTTGTCTGGGCTGGAACACTGTCCAACTGTACCACCTACCTCTAGTTCCATTTTTAATGTCATTAAGCAGAAAGAGAATATTTGGCATTGCTAGCTTTGCAATGTTATGATTAATCTTGAGATAACCGGTACTTTTCCGAAAGCCTGAGCCTCTAATCTGTTCAGTGTGCTTGAATCACTCCTCCTTCTCCCTCTCCCATCTTAGTGTTAGGGTCATTATTTTCCTATTATCCCTCTCTAGTCAATGGGAAGAAATAAAGAACTGTATGCAATAGTTCTGGGCTCTGAAGGTCTTTCTCTAGGTGTCTGCAATAGGTGGGACGCATGTGGGCGCACATTTTTGCGTAGAGAATCTTGAAACCTATCAAACCTGTGGAATCAAGAGCCAAAATACAATTAATAATCTTCTCGTCTTTCATTTTAATATCTCAAGATATTTTAAACAAAGACATGAGTTTTGGGGACTTGGCTGAAATTTGTGAATGCTCGTGGATGACAGTAGTGGAAATGCGGAGCTTTGTGACCCCTCTAAGGGACAGGAGCAGCCAAGCAAAGTTGCCTTGAGTTGGCTCCTTTTCCCTGCAGCGCTGAGGACGTGATGATGCTTGTTTTTGTTTGTTGAAGAGACGGGAATGGAGCAGATTTGTCTGCCAACCTCTTCTCTTTCCTTTCTTTCTAAGTCTGGCGTTTTTGCTTTCTGCCAGCCGATTTGATGCCTCCCCCTCTCTCCTATTTCCACTGAAAACACTGCTCTAACAGGCCCCGCAGGAGGAGAGCCGAAGGCAGTGCCGGGGGGGCTCCCCTTCGTGCCGTGAAGGGCATCCTCTGTGTGCCAGAGCTGCCAGGGAAAGGGCGGTCTCCTCAAGATAAGCCTGTTCTCTGGGGCCACTTTGTTTCATGTGCCTTAAGGCATTGTATCGGCAGGTGAAGGGTTGTGTGCCACACGTGATTTGAATCTTTCGTGTTTTGCAACCTGCATGTGAAACATAACTTGGTTGTGCGCCTAAAGGAGGGCTTTGCCTGCTGCTGGGGAAGCTTCACGGAGTGTTTATCTAGGAAGGTGTGCTGGGTGAGGAAAATGTTCCTCAAATAAACTCACACTTCTCTTTCATAGTTTATTTTTAACCAAATACCTTTGGCTGCACCTCAGTGTTTTTTCAGTGGTCAGAGATAGTTATCTTACCAGAAAGTTTCCCTACTGGAATATATTCATGTAGTTGACAGCGTTCTCCTTTTAAAGTACATGAGCTGGCTTCGAGTTGGATTAGTTTTCCTTTTCCCGCTCCATGCGCAGATTACAATAAATTGTTGTTGTGATATATTAGTAACCTGCTGGGAAGCGAGACACCCTGATTAGGTGATTTATTGCAATTTAGTAATGTAGAAAGTCAGAACCCATAAGCCTGAACGTGCTTGAGCACGTATTCCTAATCCAAACATAGTGTTCGTAGCTGGGAATGATTTGTCAATCTGGCTGGGGTTTTTTGTGGGTTTTTTTGTGTTTTTTTTTTTGTTTGGTTGGTTTTTTAATGTTGCCTGGAGACTTTTAACCCTCCTGCTATTGAGTTACCTGAAACTGCGACCAAGCACTGGATCTCCTCCAGGCTGTTACGAAAGGGACTGTGCTCCGTGTGGCTGGGCCGGCCGTTTACTGTGGCTGCAGTGGTTTATAGACGTGTTTCTGGATCCCGTCGGGTGTAAGAGCAGCGGGCTGGCTACCGAGTGAAGAAGCAGGAGCACAGGCTCGCTGCTTGCCCGGGGACCTGGCGGATGCTGCCGCCGACCTTACCCTGGCTGGTCCTGTTTGTCTGCTCTGCGTGACCCCTCCTGCGGATGCGTTTGGGGGCTGGCGGGGCGAGCAGAAAGCAAGCCATTTTCAAAACACCAGAGAAGTCGAAATGAGAGTTTCTCGTGTAGGAATGAGTTGCTCCCTCCTGTTTTGGCAGGGTAATGGGAGAAAACGTTTGCATTTTGAGAGACCTGAGTTGCAGGATAGGTTTAGTTTTTCCCTTAGATTTGATCCTTCAGATCAGTAATCAATAATGTAGTATAATTAATCAACATTTAATGTTTCCAAAGCCCTGCACAACTGTTAGGTAATTTATAGACATTTAGTTTCCAGTAGTTCTGTGGATTTCAACACTATTTTTCTTTTTTTTCTAAAGAGACTGAATTCCCAAGGCTGTACCAGCTACTTAGGATATAAGAATTGCTGTATGAAAGCATGCTTCTTTTCAGCTTGGTTTTTATTTACTCGGAGTAACTTTCTCAGTGGGGAATTTCCTTAAAATATCGAACTAATGGTTGTCTTCTCTTTACTTAAGGCCACTAGTAGTGAGTCAACTCTTGAGGTGTTTTCTTCTGTAGCTGATCTTCTAGGGCAGTTTATTTTCCAGTGCAGAGTAAAATAAACTTCGTGGATCGTTGGGAGGAAAAATAGATAATGGCAACAGCAATAATGAAGAAAAAGATATCCAGGCAAAGAAGAAAAGTAACACTTTATCTCAGAACGCACAGCGGACACAGTGTGATTCTTTGGGAAGCTACTCTGTGATTTTTAGCAAATGACAGGAATCTAATTTTCTTAACTGTGATGAAATTAAATTTGTAATGAATAATTTTAGAATATTCCTGTTTAATAGTTCTTAAGGTGTTTCACGTGCTTTTCACATCGATGCTTTGCCCTGTATGCTCACTTCCTAGAGCAGGAATTAACTCTTGACTCTCTCCTTATGGAGAGGGACAAACAGAAACAGAAAAGTTATGAATTCTGTTGAAGCATGGCCGTAAAGCAGGATCTGAGTTTTTAAAGAAGTAACCTTACATGCGTAGAATATCCCTTTTGTAGAGGATCATTAGGGTAAACTGCAATGTTGCAGGAGGGGGAGGAGGAGTTTTCAGCATGCACAAAATAAGGTAAAGCCTTTTGTACACTAGTATCTGAGAACTGCTGCTATTGCAGGCTTCGGAGAGAGGTGTAAACAGAAGAAGGAGGAAAAGAGGATAAAATTCTGGTCAACTACTACGTGTAAAAAGTTGATCTTAAGCTATTACTGTTTTCTTCTCGTTCATAGCATGGCCGGACCCCTCTGCATCTTGCTGCCCACAAGGGTCATCTCCACGTTGTCCAGATTTTGTTGAAAGCAGGTTGTGACCTGGATATTCAGGATGATGTAAGTAGATACAACCATCCTTGCTTGGGGTGGAGGGGGAAAAGCTATTGTTTCATCAGTAATTTTTAAATAAGACTAGAGCTTAGCTTCTTTGAAGTGGGATTAAATGAAAACAAAATATGTCTCCTGTATTTTTTTAATTGGGAGACGTAACCTGTAATTTGGAGATGAAAAACTGCACAGGAGACAAAGTAAAAATGGGTGTTTTTCAGTGAGTAACTTGGTAGTCATATTTAAGCCCCAGAGCTTTGTAAGAACTCTTGTTACACCGGGTCCGTGTGCGTAGCAAGGAGGGCCCTTGTCTACCATTTGATACAGAAGTGAAATAGAGTCATTGTAGCGTGCGGGAACCCACTGAAACGCTTCAGGGAGGGCACGTGATCTGTTGTGATGTTTGCCTAAGCGGGAGATGCTTTTGTGCAGATCTGTGTCGTACCATACAAAATATTGAACAACTACCCAGAGCACTATATGGGATCGCAGAGAAGTTGTCCCATTGTCAGTAGTGCGGGATGGACTGTCAGACTGTTGGGTGGTAAATCCTCGGCGTAATGTAATCAGCTTTGATTTCAGCAAAGGGTAGCTGGTTGTCATCAAGTAAAATATATAAGTTATTGATCTTTCTCAGTTCTCCATAGAAATAGTTCTAATATTGGACTAGGCTTTAGGCATCATTGCAGTGATCAGTAACCTCATTTTAGTTATCCCCCTCTGATGAGCAATGACATAGGTTGAAATGGGCAACAGCAGTTAAATAACCATGACTCCCTTCAGGTTCGTTGCTAATTTCTGCCTATAATGTTTGCCCTGGTTTGTTCTTAAATGCCTGTGCTCAGGGCAGGAAGTTTTCCTCACAACATTTAATGATGGGTCAAGCCCTTTTGAAATGCTCTTGCAAAGTGATAAGCAAAGCCATGTATTATAATTCTGAGAGCATACTGGAAAAAAATTGAGAAGTGTTGTTTTTGTTCCCTCTGGAATAAATAAGGTTTAGGTTCTTAAAAGATCCTGAAGGTCCAGGGATGGCTATTAGAGGCACCTGTATGACTGACTATTGAAAGGGCACAGGAAGCCTGTAGGTGCCTTTTGAAAATCCCTTTAGGCATGTGTTTGTATCCAGAGGGTCTTAAATATCTGTAAAAATTGGAAAACTGGTTTCTTTTTCCACATGAGTAGTTGCCTCCCTGTGAGACTTAGGCAGTCTCAGTCTGGTAAGCCTAAAACGGTGGTGTTCATGCAGCCAGCTTTATACTGAGAAACTTGTTTTTCTAGGAAGAATTGTTGTTTCCTGCACGCTTTATTCTTTCACTGTGCCCATCTGTGAAATGGGGCTGATTTGCAAGTATAGTGGGAGTGTTAGTTTATTCGGATAGGGAGTTCATTTTTAGACCTCTCCCAGCCAAAATGGTACATCAGGGATTTAAGACAAAATTATAGCTACTTTACAAGTACAGTCAGTTATCCTGAAAAATACAAGTTGCTGTTCTGAGACTCTAAGGGCTGCCAATGATTTACTCTTAAACTGGGTTTCTGTGAAAACTGTCTTTTTTTTTCAGTCCTGCAGTCATAAAATCTAGGCTATTTATATGTAAACCTGATGCAGTAGGCATCACTGGAAAAACAGTAAATCTATGTTTAGCATCAGTTCAATTCAGGGAAGAGTCTTGCATTGCAGAAATATCCAGCTCATAGAAGAGCTTATTTCACTTGTCTTGCAAACTTCCCAGGTCCTTTTTTCATGAAAATTGGATACCGCTTCTAAATGAAGGGACTAACCTGAACAAACTATGTACATGCTTGATTTACACATACAAGTTTTTAAAAATGTATTTTGATTTTGGCTCTGTGTTGAGTATTAGTTATCTGATTGGGGTTAAGGAGAGCCTCGGGAGTTGCTGTATGGTTTGAGAATGTGTGTTTGGATTCGTCTCAGAGGAGGAGGAAGATTCAAACTCCAGGTGAAGATTTTTGCTTGTGAAAGGCATTAACAAAAATATGTCTGCTTTCCTTTTACAGAGGTCTTTTAAAGGTTCTCTATCTATGTTTCCTCCTTGTATAATTGATTTTTGCATTTTGTTTATGCCATACAAAGGTGTTCATATTCTCTTTTAATTGCAATCTGTTGATTATGCTGTCAGTCACTTTTACTGCGTGTTTATTGGCAGTGAAGGAATTTTAGCATCAAATAAAGTGTTGATTAACATCAGTACATTTCATTGCTCTTTTTCAGGACTACATATTTAGGCTGAGAGATGAAATTGCTTATGAGAGCAGGGAGTATTGCGTATTTCACTTAAAAGTAGATTACTTAAGTTGATATTTGTCTGAAGAATTGTGATATAACTAAGAAAATCTTCCTTTTGATTCTGAAAAGCTGAAATATGTATATTTTAAATGACAAGAGAAATCTAAAAACATTTTATTTTGGAGTTGACGATCTTTAGCTAATAGAGAAATGAAAGGCTAACTTTTCATCTGCCAGATGATAAGCAGAAACTTATAAGTTGCTAAATATTGTGGAGAGATTAAAACACTCACTTCATGTTCTACAGATATGTTCTTTAAAACACAATAAGAGCCGTAAGAATTAGTTGAAGAATGACCTCCAGTGGCCTGGAGTGGGATTATTATGAATTTCAACCTGTGGAGTCCAGCTCTGTAGAGTACGCAACCCCAGGAGCTAATTCTTTCCTTCTCCCTGCCAATACTGAAAACTCTTACTGGGATCCCAATGCAATCTCTGAGTGGTCAATGAGTATCCATACAGCACACACTTCAGAAATAGTCAAGGAGAAGGTTGTCTCGGTGAAGGAGATCAAGGATGAAAAAGATAAGAAAAACCAGAAGAGAAAGGCTAGAAAGGAACCTAGAAGATCAGAAAGAGAGAAGGAGGTTAGAAATCTTGCATCAATCTTGCCTTGAGCTTCACTCTTCTGTGGCTGCATGCTGTAAAATCTTGGATTGGCAGTATGGCATGAGAGCGCTCTTCTGAGGTGCATGACTGCATGGCGAGCTTTGCACTGGGTGCTTGGCATAGTGTTTCCTGCACCAGATATGCTTTTGGAGAACCCACCTGGAAAAAAAGTCACTTTAAAGCAAAAGCCTGAGCCCTGAAGCTTCTCTCTGGAAGCCCCATTTTAAGAAGCAGAAAATTAATTTCAAATGCAACAGTAATCCAGAGTTCATAATCATTTCTCTGAATATAAATAAGCAAAGTGGCTTATTTCTGTAGTCCCATTTAAGTGTCATTTCTGCTATAATTTCTTTCATTCATGTTTATTTTTCCATGCCTTGATGTCTCCTGCTGGTCACGCAGCATCATATATTGTTTAGAGTGAAATACGCCTTACACTATATTCATGATGATTGTCTTTGTTTAGGAAGGGGAGGGAGAGAAGCACATAGGCACTGGAAAACGCTAGAGCACATGGCGTTGCCATTGTACCACTGGTTCAGAATATTCAGATATTTTTGTATGCCCTGAGAGTACTTTATGCTTGATTATATTTTCACTTTACAAGTGTTTTAAACCTTTTACCGTGAATTTAGTGATTTGATTTCAAAGCATAAGACTTTACAACTGCTGCCTAACACTTTGTTTAACGGATTGAAAGCACAAGTTTTTGCTGTTGGTTTTGGTGCCGTTCTCCAGTAGCAAGACAGTTTGTTTGGTCTTTTCTGCAAACGTGGAAAGGCAACGAGGAGGCAAAGCATGATGCTGAAAAGGGCTTTAAAGGAGATGACAGAGCTGATGGAGGCAGTAGAAAAAGGGAATGTGTAGGAAAAAAAATTGTCGGGGTCATAATATTTTTAAAATCAGATCAAGTAAAGAAAGTAACGTATTACAAACTGGTATAAACCAACTCTAGTTAAATTTGGGGATTGGAGACTTTAATAAAGAATCTATATCTATGTGCTTGCTATTCTTGTACCTTGTTAGAGACGGGAGAGTTAGGAGATGTACTAATATCTACCTGGAACTCTTTCCGAAGTTTCAGATATAAAATAGGGTGAGTTTCAGATATAAAATAGATGTCAATCGAGTTGTTGAGTGTCTAGCCCCTGTGGCTGCATGCACTGCTTTAAGTTTATCAGCATCTGAAGGAACTCTAGGAGCCCAGAAGGTAATCGCAAACACCAGGATGCTGAGTGTATGCCACCTGACCTAGCCAAAATGCTAAAGGAAAGAGTAATGCCAAAATCTATGGAGAAGGTCAAGATTTACATGTCTGCCTTTCTTGAGGGTTCACAGCGTGGAGCCCTCTCTTGAAAGCAGGCGTTTAAGCTCTCTGTGAAGAGCGTGGGTTCCCCCTTTGGAAACATACCTCCTGAGACTAGAGCTTTTTGTGCGATAGCCCTATTACATGTAGAGCATGCAGGATGTGCAAGCATTCGTCCTGTAGATGAGGAGATCAAACTTGCATTCCCAATCTCCCAGCAGCATCCCCCTCTAGACTGGTGACTCTCAGTGTTTTTCTTAAATGTGGATCGCTTTCAGCAAGGAAACGCTCTCATTGCAAGATAAGCTGGGCGAGTACCGTAACCTGTTGCATAAAAGGCATCTGCCACCTCCTCCTCTGGCCTTATTTCAAAAGGTGGTGGACATGTTTGTAGTTTGTGTGAAGCATGTTCCAACAAGTGCTCTTAGAGGACGCTCACAGGGTGAGAGATAGGAGAGGAAATGCCTAAATTATGGGCTCTGGCAAGGCTTAACGTGAGATAAGTGCCAACCTGATGAGTCCGATAAAAACCGTGGTGCCTCTTGGCAGCATGCAGATTCAGCTGTTTGGGGAATTTGAATGAAACAGAGGAACTGTAGTTGCTTTCAGGGGTAGGCAGCAGCTAAGCAAGGAGTTTTAAGATTTTAGACTTAGGTGCCTTACTTCTATCAAGTCTCACTTAGGTACTTGAGTGTCTTTTTGGCTTCAGGCCTACATTTGTCTTTAAGCAAACTCAGTTCTGTCATTTCTTTCAAGGTCACGCTTCTGTGACACTGCACGGGAGTTACCCCTCTTCATTGCTACTGATTTGCAGTCTGTTCTTAGGATGTAAATCACTTACAAATAGGATCATAAATTGTGTCCAACATAACAGTCTGGGCAATTAGTATGCATTTACAGGTGATTTTTTTCTCCGAGTCCCTGGAACAGTCCTCTCATGCCTTGCTAAAGGCAAAACTCTTGAGAAGTGTGTTTTGAGACAGTTATTTTAGCAATTAATAAAAAAGATACACAAGTCAGTGATTAAACTGTTTGAAAGTTCATGCTCTGAAAAAAATACAAGTCACTAGCTGACTACATAAAAGGCAAGATATTAGTTTCCTCCTCCTCTATTAATGAGGAGGAAAGAATTTTAAAAATAGTGATGTGATCCAATAGTGATTCAATATTATTAATACCTGGGTTACTCAGTAACTCACGAAGTAGTGAGAATCAGTCTTTTGATTCAGCTCCCACAGCACCTTAAGTACTTTTAAGTTTAATGTGTATGCTGAAGTCCAAAGGAATGGTTGACAAAATCCTGCCCTGTTGACTTAGGCTCCTGAGGGTTTTAGGGGTCTTTGTCAGGAAAATTACATGGGAACCTGAAGTTCCACTACTGCTTGTGCCTAGAGGCACTGCTGTCATGGTAAGGCTAAGGGTCTTGATGCTTATCTCCCCTGGCCTTAGAGTTTATGACCTCTTAAGGGTTCATAGATTAGGTGTCTTGGCACTTCACTCCTAAGGAAGTCTGAGCCTATAAAGAAGTGTGAGCCTAGTGATGTGGCCATACATGTAGGGGTAGAGGGTCACCATTCCCAACAGCGTTGATGAATTTCATCTATTACTGTTGTAGTGTAAAACACATAGTTGTGAATGAGCTGAGCAGCACCTGAAGCAAAGAGGGGGAGCAGCTGTGATGTGGCACTGTGCCCCAGCCTCCAACCGGTTTCCAGCGAGCCTTGCCCTTTACTGTGGGATAGGAGGCAGTGATGTCCTGAAGAAGGGCAAAGTGAGCTCGTCGACTGTGCTCCCCGTACAGTTCAAGAATCTGAGCGCCTCCAACCGGTTTCCAGCGAGCCTTGCCCTTTACTGTCGGATAGGAGGCAGTGATGTCCTGAAGAAGGGCAGAGTGAGGTCATCGTCTGTGCTCTCTGCACAGTTCAAGAATCTGAGCGAGGGGGGAAAAGAGGATTTTAAATTGGTTTCTACCTTGTCTTTCCTGGCAGGTGACTCTGTCCAGGAAAGGTAGGATTTGAGAGGTCCTTTGACGTTCCTTGTTATGTGGATTAAGTGTTTACCCTGTCAGCATGCTGACTGGATCTTATTCTTAGATGCTTGGCTCTCCCCTTGCATGTGTAGCAAATGTATCAGCATCCAATTTCACTTCTTAAACAGGGAGGCTACAAGTCAGGTGTGATGAGACACACTCCTGCGACACTCGAGTCCCTCACTGCAGTTACTTTCATGGGGTTGGGTTAACGACAGGAACAGCACTGACTTAAATTGGCCCAGCGAGAAGATCTTTAAATACAAACTAAATCCAATCCAGTCCAAGCTGTTTGTGCCCACAAATCTGATCTCCTCCATAATCAATTTTTCAGACTGTAAAGAAGCAGGAACCAACTATTTATTGTTAAAGCCACTGCTAAAGGTCCGTCCATCACAGTGGCAGATATCATTTTTTTCTACTCTTTATTACAGTGTCTTCTATAGTTTTGCATTGCAGCAGTATAATTTAGGAGTGATAGACTGATGGATTGCTTTCTATTTCGTGGCAGGATAAAATGACCTTTGCACTCTCCCCGTTATCCATTGCTCTATTAACAGTAGCTGTGCCAGTCCTCAGTACCATGAGGATATTGAAAAGGATGCTAAGTCCTTTTCTGGCATGTTAGGCAGTACATTTCTGTGCAGTAGCAGTTACTGGAAAGTATTTGACAGTTGTACTTGTGAGATAATATATTCTGGATATATTTTCCATAAAATTTTGGTTACTTTTAAATTTAGGGATAAATATACAAGTTCAGAGAATCGGCAGTGCTTTGGAATACTTTGTGTTTTTCTGAAAGTCCCAGCTCCTGGAACCATTACCGTCTTTGTTCAAAATTCTCCTAAAATAAATTTTCCGTCTTAACAGGGACAAGGACAGAACTGTGAAAAGCTGACCTCTAAAGACAAAGCACAGATAGCAAATTAGAAAAACCCTCAACACACGATTTTAAAAAAATCATCTTCCTGATTATAAGCCAATTCAGTGATTTACTGAACCATTTTCTAATTCTCCTACTAATTGCCTTTGAGAACAAATTATTTAAATTATCGAGTTATCTAAATACTTGCAGTCTATATGACACAAAAAGTGGAAATCTCCTCAGTTTTAGTATTTAGTGTAATCTGATATTATCTGATAAAGAATTGTAGCAGAGAAATTTTATATCTATTTAGGACCAGCTTCCTCTGCAAGCTTTCTTCCTTGGGTACATTGCATATCTCTACCATTCATGTGGTTTTGGTGAACATTATCTAGCTAAGCAAAAATGGATTGGATTTGCAATCTGTTGTTCATCCATAAAATGGCTGTGTGCAGCCTTGCAACGAAGTCTTTGTGCCTGGACTCATGGGCTGTGTTTCAGCATTGCAGGTTCAAAGTAACTACAACGGAAAACCAAGACAGGTTGTTCGGAAGCAGTGGAACTAATGCGGCTCGGTTTCCTTCAGATTTGTGTTGTACCACGTAAATGCTCCTATTCCCTCTCTTTTATCACAGTCTCACACACCTGCAGTATGCTTAGTTCCCTTCCACACATCTCCTTATCTTTCTCATCCCTTGCCCAAGCACACACATTAAAAAAAATATGTATCTCCAGATGTCCCCCATGCACAGGGCAGAGCAAGAGGCAGCGTGTGCTGTGGGATGTGGGGAGCTGTCGATGGACGGGGCAGTGAGCCTGAGCTTGTAGCTGTAGGCCAAATGGTGCGGGTAACTGTGTAGCTCCCTTGTTAAAGCCTATAAATTGATTCTCCCTAGCCTTCCATTTGTAGAAGGCTTGTAGAAAATCAGTCTTGGTATCTCTAGCTCAGCAAATGAGTTCAACAGTTATCAGAGGGCAGATCGATTGCAGTCAGACAAGATGACCACATCAACATCATTTCTTTTGGAAACTGGGCCATGAAAGTTTGACACTGGTGTAGGAAACTCACTTTTCGCTGCTGTGTGGCAGTTCAATGAGAAATGAAAGTCATCTGGACCTTAAGACTACTCGGGTGCTTGAATAAAATAAGTTGATAGTCTCACAGTTGGGGTCCTCATCCTACAATTACGTCCACTCTTAGCACTAATTGGTAATTCATCAGAGATGTTGAAGAGACTGACCTCATCTCACACTCCTTATCCAAGCAGGATTGATGGAGCAGTCAGAGCCAAAACAGTAGTGCCTCATCCAGTTAGTGTAACTACTGGAGGATCAGTACGATGAATTACTACAGCCTATAATTCCCTTTAGTTCCCCATAGATACTGTTGGTTATTAGATGCGTGGAGCCAAGTGTATTAGATTCACTGCCCTCTAATACTACAATATTTTTAGAACACTTCAGTGCTGTGTATGGGATTGTGATGAGTTGTAAGGTCTTGTAAACAATTGATCTGCAGCTCTCTGATGCATACAATAACTTCATTAATCTTGGAAACTTTAATAGTTGTTTACTGGGACTGTTTTCAAACGCAGCTTGGATTTAAATAGTATGTGTGTTGAAGATGCAACCTCTGTGTGTGTGTTGTATGCATTTGTGTTAAGTCAAAATTAGGTGGAAAGGATATGGATTAAAAAAATTGCCTTTTTTTTTTTTTTTTGCAGGGTGATCAGACAGCATTGCACCGGGCTGCTGTTGTAGGGAACACCGATGTCATAGCAACTCTCATTCAAGAGGGGTGTGCTTTGGACAGACAAGACAAGGTAACAAGCAAAAGCAGAGCCCTGTGGCATGCCAGCCTTGCTAGCCAGTAATGCTAAGGTCACAAAGAATAAGTTATGATTTGTACTCCTGAGTAGATATCTAATGCTTTGAAAGTAATTGGAACAGTTGCACTGGGGTGGGGGAAGATGTACCATATCTTTAATCGCAACTTCAGATTTGCTTACCTTTTGACCAAGGTGATCATTTTTGAATTAATTCACCCTACCCAAAACACTGCATGATTTCCCTTGCTTACCCAGAAACTGAGAATTCCAGACTGCAAATTTAGTTTGGAAATAAGCCTAACTAATTCCAAGTTCCAAACAAAAGCTTCGGTGGCATTCTCTCTGTTTGCTAGATGTAAGAAGAAGTAGAAGGTAAATATAGGAAGAGGGAGAAGGTAGAAAGATAAAAATTCTATAGGGTTCTAAGACATCTCTAGATTACCTTGAGGTATCTTTTTTACCTGCTAATCCTATTTATCTTTTAATCTGATGGCATAAGCGTATGTTCTGTGATGAGAACTTACTATGTGTCTTAAGTTACACACAGAGGAAAAACATACCTGTAGATGGTTCCCACCACAGGCCTCCTTTGAGCTATTGTGGAGTAGAATCACAATCAAAACCACCATGATCTTCTGTCCCAAATACCCAGCTGACTTTTGAACTAAAGGACAATTATTGGGTAGCCATCAGGAGCTTCAGAAATTACAGCTTTTATGGGAAAGTTGTGGGAGAAGAAGGTGATAAATATCAGGTTTCACTCCAGCCAATACAGAGCAGTGGAGCACGGCTGGTACTCACAAGGCAGTGTGGCATTATGCTTGGGTGGGAACTGAAGCATCACTGAAGCAGAGGTATGGAAGAGAGGAAAGTATACAGCGTGTTTGTGGAAGTTATTTTAAGTCTGGTATATTTCTGCTTCTGCTAAAAAGAAAATAGGAAATTAGATAGTAGGAAAGGAAGATTTATTTGTTAAACGACCAGAGAGCACATGCAGTTGCTGCATTCTGAATGCAACATTACTCTGTGTGTGGACGCAATACACTAAACTTGTCCTCTTGTGTGTGTGCTCTCCAGGACGGGAACACTGCTCTTCATGAAGCTTGTTGGCATGGATTCAGTCAGTCTGCCAAACTGCTCGTTAAAGCAGGAGCTAATGTTCTTGCCAGGAACAAGGTGAGGCACTTACACAAGGAGCTTTCAGTGCTGATGTAGCACAGCTGATTCTCATCCCTGGAGATTTCTGGTCATGACATTTCTTAGGAGGTGGACACCAGCTCATATTGGGATTTCATGTTCTTTTTGCGTTAATCATGCCTAGATGATTCTTCCACAGGTGTTAGGAAATTCATAAAGTGCTGTTGAGCACTTTAAATGATACATTAATTATGGCTGAAGAACAGTGGTATTCCTATGGAAATATCCACAGTACTCTAGTTTATAGTGAGTGGATTCATTGTGATCGGCGTAACATGAAATGAACGTGAATTGTACTAATAGGAAAATGGCATTCAAAATCCAATTTTTGAGAAAATAGCCAAATGAATGTAAGTTACAGAGGAAAAAAATAGTGATTCTTATGTTAGAAAGTTCTTTTTAATACATTACCGTAGGCCCTTATTGAAAACTTATAAAGAACCTGGCATATCTTTCTTTTGGTATCTTTTCTTTTAGCCGGCTCTGCAAGCTCTGTGACTCCTGCGAGCAGCTTCTCATGCACTGCAGGCTGGGCAGGACCTCTGTGCCTTCCCGCCAGTGCTGACACTTCAGATGGCTATTCATAAAAGCATCTCAGAGGCTTTTCAGAGATTGTTCAGAAAGAAGAATTGTTGTGTCAGACACAACTTGGAAACTAAGTTCAGGCCTGAAATAGTTTGTAATGTGGAATCAAAGACGGAAGACCACATCTGAGAGTCGTCCCTTTGTAATTCAAATCCTGTGACTTTGATCAGTGTCTTGAAAGCTAGAGGGACAAAATAAAGAAGATAATCAAGGTGAAGCAGACAGTCTAGTAAGCGTGTGAAACCTTTTCACTCGAGCTGATTTCATTTCTGGTTCTCAAGGACCGAAAAAGCAAACATTTTCAGGCCAGCAAAAGCTAAATACTGTCAGAAAACCTGTCAGACCAATAAAATCCTGGCTTAAAAAAAGCAAATCACAGGCAAACTCTCTTTTTAGTTTTCTCCCAGTAAAAATTGCATATTTACTTCTTTCTGGAACCTTAACATGTGATTCTCTGGAGGTGTTGGGGTTGGGGTGTTCTGTTTTCCTTCTCATCTTGCCTGAAGACTTTCATGCTTTGTGAGCATCCAAGCTCTCCTGTAGCCTAAAATCTGCACCCTGCCCTGTGTAAGCACATACAGACACCCAGGCAGAGTTGGATGGGGGTTAGGATGGAGCTGTATAGTGATCATAAGCAAACAGAAGTTGGTCTGAAGTTGTCTGTCTAACACCCTGCAGCAATCACGGCAGGCTTTGCTTGAGATCTAAGCTGCAACGTCATGACAGTGTGTTTGCCTAAACACAAGGATTAGATTTCTGTGGTAGAAGCGTCCAAGTGAATACGCTTTTGTACTTCAGCATGCAAAAATAAACACACATGGTAAGATGAAGAAGTAAACCATCTAGTGAGGAGTGGGGAACTCAACTCCCCTTTGCTTTGCTAGGTGGTGGGACGGGGTAGCCAGCAGGACTTGCACGTTGAACCTGCTTTCCCAGGCTTGGCAGGGTGCAGGATAGGCACTCCTGGGGAAACAGCTGCTCGGAGTGTGAATGCTGTAGGTTCCTCCTTTGCCTCCCTCCCGCCTTTCTTTTCCGCTTATATGTGGTAATTTTTAGATGTTTGCATCAGATTAGGCACAGACAGAGAAAAGTAGGAAAGGAAAATGTTATGTAGATGATAGGAATGAAAGCCAGACTGTGTCCTAAGGAGTATCAAGACATCAGAAGTTTTATTTCTTTAAATTAAGTTCTTGATAATGCTGTTTGTTTCTAGTGACTCAGAAAGTTTCTAGATTGTTTACTTCCTGTAAACACACTGAGCAATGCAGATTTCCTTAGACAATCCAACTCCTGCCTTTACGATATCCCAGATAAACGATTTCATGCTGCAGAGGGTATTTTAATCGCCAGGTTCATTCGGCTCATAGCTTGTTGAAATAACAGCGATAGTCTCCCACTGCTGGGTGGGAGATGCTTCTCTCCTTGTGGGGAGAAATGTGAGATTTTATTTTTTAATGCTTTTTTAAATGATGTATGTCCAGTTTCTAAAGATGGCTTTTGTATTTTCCTGTATTTCTCTAAGGCAGGTAACACACCTCTTCACCTGGCTTGCCAAAATAGCCATTCCCAGAGTACTCGTGTTTTATTGCTTGGAGGATCTCGAGCAGATCTCAAAAATAATGTGAGTTTTAAAAAGGACATATGTTAACTTTTGTGTGCTGTTTTGTATTAACTGTATTACTCCAAGATGCAGAAAATGCTCAAAAGCATTTCAACTGTGATTTTTGTTATAAAGGCTGTTGAAAAAACACTAATGAACCAAGGATATGTTGTATGCAGGAATGCTTGTGATAGGACGGAGCTTCCACCCCTGGATGGGGTGGAAGCAGAGGGGTTTTGCTGTCAGACCAGCGCAGCCGGGCCGTGCGCTGCTCTGGGTGGGATGTGACAGTCTGACCGAGGGAGTCCAGTCAAATTCTGCAAAGGAGCCTCCCTTCTCAAAAAGATGGCAAGTCTTAAAGGTGTTTTGTGCCAGATCAGAGAAGGCCACCGGACACCTGCCCTCTCTGAGACAGATTATATCGTGAGTGTCAGTCTGTACAGTGGGGGAGATGCAGCGTGACTTCAATTCCGGACAGCTTTCGTCCTTTATAACGGATCTGGCATGACAAAGGAAGAAAAGCTACAAAAGGTAGCCAGACATTTTTATCCCTACTTGTTACCTAGGCTGGCAGAAGCACACAGTAATAACATAAGTACATCAGGCTTTGCTCCTGTTCTTTGCTGAGGGACCCTGGCTGAGCAGGGCCGGCCCCTGCAGACACTCCGCTCTGGGCCACCCTTGTCACCTTTGCAGTACGTGTGACACCGAGTTGGGATTGTAAATCACATTGGTTGGGGGTTCAGGAGAACAGATTTGATGTAAAAATGTAAAGCAGCTTTTGTAGCACAGGGCTCTGTAAAAGCGTCATAATATTTTCCTTAAGAAACCAGTATTTCCCATCAGTGGTTATAAAATTCATATCCCCCCCACCTCTCAGCCATGAGAGTGGCTTTTGTACCAAAGGGAAGATGGCATTGCTGTTCATAGGAGGAGTGTGTCATTTACTGCTCTTTTGTTTTAATAGGATTATTTCATCCTGGACCACCATGACAAGCGCAAGCTTTCTTACTGCAATGACATGCTTAGAGCTTTGTTTCTGTTTGCAGGCAGGAGATACCTGTCTGCATGTGGCTGCTCGTTATAATCACTTGCCCATCGTTAGGGTGCTGCTCAGTGCTTTCTGTTCAGTCCATGAAAAGAACCAGGTCAGTGCATGAACCTCATTGCGACTGTGCACCCTTTGCATACGGCTAGTCATTGGAAAGAGGGATTCCTACCCAAGTAATCCCACTTTAATATGTCTTTCGCTGCAGTATTGAGTGCCTGAGCTCAAGTAGCCTTAAAGTAATGGCATACCAGTGGTTTATTATTTTGCCATCACATTTGCATCATTTGTTTAAAACATTTCCTATTTAAGAGATTCCTTACAAGCATATGATTGTGTAGCAGGGGATTACGGGATAGGGATAGGGCACAAGCCTAGGGTTAGGGGTTGGGATTCCTCAGTCCTTGCTCTGCTAGTTCTATGCAGCAGGGGACTGCGCGAGGGATTTGGCATTTTTACACCTCTGTTTTCTATACCTAGGAGATAATAATAATATTACTGCCATCACAGAGATACCATGAAGCAGAACTCACCACTGTTCAGATGCTACAAAAGTGCAAATTTCTTTGGAAAAATTTTTCTTTGTTCTGGTGCATTATGAAGTAGTGGGAATTAAAAATATAGGAAAGTGAAGAAAAAGGCTGCTTTAAATTCAAAGTAATGATCGCTATAACTTAGGATTAATCTTCCATATTTGTTTTATGTGAGAAGTAATTGAATGCTGTCCCTGTGGTATAGCCTAATTGGGTGGTAGAAGGAAATGGATTTAGTGTATTAAAAATGCATTAAAGCTGCTAAATAAATAATGTATGTGGTATTTTACCACATCATCTCATGTTCCTTGGAAACTTTTCATGTATAGTCAGGGATCATAAAGATACTTTCTGATTTGTATGTTTAATCTTGTTTCTTAGATTATAGCAAAAGAAACGAGTTTTGGCATGTTAAATTTATGATGTAATTTCATTTGGAGATGAGATTTTTAACTTGTAAAATGAGCTACTGAATATTAAGATTATCTGGAGTGAACCTGGCACTGAGAAACACTGCTTTCCTTCATCCCTCCCCCCTGTTACCTGAAGCTGTTTGATAATGCATTACCAAATTTGCACATGTCATGGGTTTATTTGTGAACACGCCTCGCCCAAGTTAGTAACAAGCCATAGTTTTCCAGTAATCTAAAGCAGATGTGCCCTCATCGTGTTTTGGGGACAAAATGCATGGCAAGGGGGACAGGAAGGCATTATACGCCCAACTACAGTCTCTCTCAAACAGCTGCTGGATCTGTTACCAGTGCCTGAATCTGATCGCAGCAGCCTTCACCTCAGTACACAGGAACAAGTGCAGGGCTGTGTTTCAGAGCTGCCCTCATACAGCCTCTTGGCTTTATCCCAAAAGCTTTTTTTTTCCTTGAGGGATCGCATGAAGAGAAAACCACCTATCTTATTGCTGTTAATTATCTGATTATTTTTGAGTAATGTAATACATGACCACCTGCTCACCAAATGACCAAACCTGCAAAAAGGAAAAGATTGCAGTGGCAAAACCAATTCTACCCTCAGATGTGTCCATTTGCTGGAGGTGGAACAGGGCTGTCTCTGAGCCATGTCATGTGTCACTTGTTGTAGTGCAAAAAGATCACCAGAGCCCCAGCCATGTTCCTCCAAACAAGGCTGCAGTAGCTCCTTGCCCCTCCTGCCCGCTTCCCAGCCCACTTTTTTCTTGACCAGGTCTTATTTCAGCTTAGTTGTTACATCGAGAGCTGTAGGCCTTTTGAAGTAGGAGCAGCCTTTAGGAAGCTCAGACTTCTGCATGGTGAGACCCAGGGATGTTTGTTACACAGTTGTGTTTTGCTTTGTGATTTTCAGGCAGGAGATACTGCGCTCCATGTAGCTGCTGCTCTAAATCACAAAAAGGTGGTTAAGCTGTTGCTGGAGGCAGGGGCTGATACATCAGTTGTCAACAATGTAAGTCGAACACAGAGTTTCTTTGATATTTTGTATTACTGTAGACTCTTCAAGCAAGTTTTTCTAGCATAGGTAGAAAATATTTGGGTATTAGATTCAATCTGGGTGAATTAAAACAGTCATTTTACTCTTGTGCACAGAGCACTTACTAACCTTATCGGGAGAAATCCTACGTTTCCAGTAATCTGTGTTTTGAAGGAAATGACGTACTCTTTTTCCTCTCAGGCAGGTCAGACCCCTTTAGAGGTTGCCAGGCAGCACAATAACCCTGAAGTTGCGCTTCTCCTCACTAAAGCATCACAGGTACATGACAAACGTCTGTTGTTGGCAATAAACTCTTGAGTGGCCCCGACACACGTGTGCACATGGAGCTGAGGCCAAACTGTAGTCCGCGAGGATGCCCACATGGTCACTGCAGTCCTGAGAGTCTGCGCTGAGCTGCCATGAGGGGCTACCTGCCCCCAGTCCTTAAGCTTCTGCCATTGAAGGCACCTATGTTTCTACTGCACGTCATGTGCTGTCCTCAGGTCTAGCTGAAGTGGAGCCCTTGGAGCCCAGCGAGTTGCACGGGTTAGGCATCTGCGGTGTGCGGTGGTCAGCGTTTTCAAAGTGCTGGCAGAGGTCTCACCTGGCCCAAGCAGCAGAGGATGGTGCAGCAGGAACATTTGTTACATTATGGTAGCCTGGTGGTGGTTAGAAAAGCTGTCCTGGTTCGTGAGAGTTCCCTGTTTGTGTCCCCGTCTGACTGACACTTTTTTTGTTAGTCCACTGGTTTTTTTTGGTACTCACTGAACTCTTCCACGTATTTTACAGCGTTTATGTGCCTGCTTTGGGGGCAGGGATCTCATGGGCAGCAGAGTACTTAATTAAGCGCTACTATCGTCTGCGTTAGGACAGCAAAACACCCTGATAGACTTAGCTCAGTGGTGGTGTGTTTTCACAGCCATAAATGCCCACGTTACTTGGCCCATCAGATCACATCTGGGAGTGCGTTCTCCTTTATGTATTGCCGTTCGGTAGATGTGTAAATCACTCTGCTTTATTAGCTTCTGTGGCAGGAAAGAGCACAGCATCACTGACTAACAGTGTTGTCTATCTTCAGGTCTCACGCTTTAATCGTGGAAGAAGCCTGAGAAAGAAGAGAGAGAGACTGAAGGAGGAAAGGCGGGCTCAGTCCGTACCACGAGATGAAGTGGTACAGAGCAAGGTACAGCCCAGCATCACCAGTTATATATGCTGCAAGGGGGCAGTGTGAATAAAACACATTAGGGCTAAAAACATCTGGATGTGTCTCTTTCGTGTGACCCATCTGAGGGAGGTCCTGGGGGCTAGGGAAGTGTATCGTGCTTTGCTGGTAAAGCCTTTCTGTTGCCCATTCATGCACGCAGACCAGCTTAACATTGAAAATTTGAAGAAAAGCCACCTTTTCCCCATCTCTGCAACTGCTTCGAACTCCCTGCCTTTGCTTCAAATAGGGCAGTATCTCAGCTGCTGATGACACTCAGAGCAGCGACCAGCCACCCCAGAGGAAAAGCGAGCTGAAAGATGAACCCCGGTCAACTTCACCAGACCCCAAAGGGAAGAAGGGCAAAAAGAAAAAACCAAAAGAAAAGGTATCGGTAGATTTAAAATGGCCGAGAGAGAAGGGCTAACTGTTGAGTAATAGCACGGGTGTCCCTTATGCTTGCCAGTGAGCAGGATGCCATCTCTGTCATGCTCTCCAGCCTGTGCTGTGGAGTAGGGGTAGTCTTCGGACAAAACCAATTTCTGGTGGGGAAACTCTTTTCCTGGGGCTCGTGCAAACTGGATTGGGGCAGAAATCTGGTTAGTGTGTTTATAAATGGCAGACTGGCCAGTCACAGCAGCTGGATTTATGTTTTAGTTAGGTTTTTGCAATAATTATCACACTGGATCTGTCTAGTTCCCACCAGGAACAGCTTATTAGAGGGTCCGTAAATAGGGAAAATGTTGTACATATTTTATGCAGGTTTCAGCACTCTCAGACCCCATTTCCCCAGCTGATCAGCAGACACTCCCTCAGCCCCAGCAAAGCTTGCCTAAACGCAGAAGTAAACATCGCTGCTCCTCTCCGCCGCCTCCCCATGAGGTCCGAGCCTACCAGCTGTACACGCTCTATCGAGGAAAGGATGGGAAAGTAATGCAGGTGAGCAAGCTGCTGCCTTCGAGGAGACAGACACACTGAGGAGCACGTGACGTTGGAGCACAGTTAGCTATTCAGACAGAAAATGCACTTGATTGATTGATTAACTGCACTTTCAATGGTATGAAATAACAACTGTGGATTGTTCTTTGCTTGGGCTTCAGCTCCATTTTGGCATGAAGTCCGGTAAACAATAAGCTAGTTTTATGCATGCTAAGGAATACGTACTTAACTAGTTTTGACCTATAAACTATTTCCTTTTGGTAGTTAAGGTGTGAACAGTGACTGGAAATGACACCGGTGCGTTTATGATACACTATGGAATATCAAGATTTCTCATCAGAAATGTAATGTAAAAAAAAAAAAAGCACTGTGTGAGCATCGAACCTTATAACCTAAACCGAGAACTTGATTACGTTCAGTACGTTTTGTTTCAATTCTTTCTGTTTATTGCAGCAAGTCTTTTGGGATTCTTAAGATTACTACAGGCAAGAGCTTTATGGAAATGAGCTCACAAATAAACCAGGAGTACCAGCTCATGTGCATTTATCCCAGTTCAGAGATTAATATTTTACTCCACCCAGTGTACTTTATTTTGCAAATATTTATCATTACACATTTATAAAACAGCATGAAAGCAGTCAGCAAATTACTCTGTAGACACTGTAAAATTCTGTACTGCTGCTTTTCTTAAGCAACACCCTGCACTTCTGGGAGAGGTCCCAGTCCTTTTCGCTTCATTAGCTTCTCACATCCAGCCACCAGTTTTCTTTGTTCCTTTGCTGTACTTTGAAATTCAAAAGATTGTGAAGATCACTAAAGTCAGAACTCAAAGGTTTTACTGGCCATGTTTTCCAAGATCTCACTGTATAAACAGCGGGAAATTTCCAGACATAGGCATTATGGGATTTTCCTGATAGCAGGCAGATGAATCAAACAAATAGCTCACAGATGAGCCAAAGCCGTATCATTGGTCGTTTTGTAGTAGTACTTGGGAAGGATGGAGGACCTTTCCGACATTAAAACGAGTACGTCCCTGTCCCTAGGATCTGACAGTAGGAGGATGCACAGGTAGGAAAGATTTAGGGAGCAGGAAGAAAGGTTGGGAGAGCAGATAGAAATTGTATACAAAACTATTCTATTCACAAAGATTAGCTTAATATGGCTAGACTCCCTTTTCAGCAGTTCCTGAAATACATGACACCTCTCTCTCCGCTTCTTTTTGGCTCATCTGTCATTTTTGATGCCCTCAGGCCCTGAAGAGCAAACAGAATTTCTTAAGTACATGTATTTCTGATGCTTTCTCTAGCGCTCTGCATACCGCCCACCTTCCCCTGCTTATTTCCCCCTGGAAATAAGTCCTAATTTGTGAAACAGGACTTATGGCCAAAGGAGAGCGGGAGGCTCCCTCAGGGACAGACTCAGAGCTTGTTATGCTCCTGACTCACTCCCTGAAGGAGCTAATTTCTGTCTGCGGACTGCAGAGGAAGCCTACGGGGATGAGCTGCCTTCGCTTGAGGGAACCTTTTGCAGCTGTCTCCCCGAGGTATTTAAAAGGGGTCAGCATGGATGCCCTCACAGGAGAGCTTCGGGACTCTGTCACGCAAGGCAAAGGAAGGCAGCCGATTCAGAATGACAGCATCAAGACACAAAGTGCAGCCCTGCAATGTGCTGCCCCCTCATACCTCATATGGTAGCACAACATAGACGGTCTGATCTCATTTGTACTTGTAGTCCCAGTGAAATCAGCAATGCTGTGTGTTAGGGATTTCTCCACAGAGATCAGTCCTTTTCTAGGCTGTGCTTCTCCAAACAATATACTGTTTGGCCATCTTTCTGTTCTCTGCTGAGCTGTAAGATATTCTCAGGAGGGTGAGATACAGCACATGGTACAGAAGAGCACAACACTGACCCACAGGAGTTGTGATAATATTGCAAGTGCGCAAATGGGACAGAGGGATATCGCAAGCAAATGTATTACTCCTTTCAGGCACCAATAAATGGATGTCGTTGTGAGCCTCTGATAAATAAACTGGAGAATCAACTGGAGGCAACTGTGGAAGAGATAAAAGCTGAGTTTGGGACAGTACAAGATAAGATGAATGTTAAGCTGGGCCAGATGGAAAGCAAGACACAACACCAAGTAAGAAAATGACTCAGGTCTGCTTGTCCACATGATTATTAGAAACACATCCTAAGCTTAATTAATATTTTCATTGTCACTGTTCGCATATTGCTTCTTGAGTTGTAAAAATAAAGAACCTGAAATCTAATATTCAGGACCAGGGAACTGTGACGTTCTACAGGGATCTAATGTTGCAAAGTAGGGTCTTGAGAGAAAAAACACATTTAATGTGCAAGTAAGTGGCTTCAGGTACTTGTTTGGACAATAAATCTAAATTGCTTGAGCCCCTAAGAGGGAAACTGACGACAGAATGCAGTCCTACAGCTGATTGATAGTTTTATAACTGTAAAATTGCTTTTGTTCAACTGTGTTTGCACAAATATTCAAAATCCTTTAAATAATTATTTATTTTTAATGCCATTTTTATTCATCAGATAATTCTGTGATTGTAGCTTTTTGCAAACTCTATCTAATTGTAGTTGGCAACACGCCTGGAAACAAAGACTGCAGGAGAGAATGTACTTTGACTTGGAAGGTTCAAAAATTGGTTTTTTTTTTGTTTGCTTTTTAACATGATCATTTCAGCTTAATTTTGTTTTTCCCACAGCTCCGTGTTTTAGATAAGCTCATGGCTGAGCGGCTGTCTGCAGAGAGAACAGAGTGCCTTCATCGCCTTCAGCAGCACACTGAGCTGGAAAAAAATGAGGGGGAGAAACGGCAGGTAGGACTTCAAAGAGCTATTCCCAATTAGGTGAGATGGGTCAGTTCAAGGGTTTTGTTCTAGCACGCAGAGAGAACACTGGAGATGTATCTATCTATCTATCTACCTCATCTGTTGAAACAGGCAAAGGAGCTTCAAAGAACAAATTATTCCTATCCCCCACCCTGATCTCTAAACCAAACTTGTAAAGCCTTTGCTTTAGAAATGAGGAATGTAAAATTCGGTCTGACCATCATCATTTAATTTTGTAGGACTGAAGTATGGGCTCTCTAACAAAGATCTCTTTTCCCTAACATAATGCTTTGCAAAAATTGCTATGGCAATTTTTAACAGTTGTTCTATCAGCTTTCACTAAGTTAATTCTTGCAGTGTAATTAGCACCATGTCATTTTATTTTCCTGCTACAAAATATCTCAACATAGTGGGAGTCTGAAAACATAACCTTCAGAAAAGAAAAATGTTCAGAATACATGTGAAGGATGTCTGAAGGAACATCAGCAAATAGTAAAAAAGGCATAGGATCCGCTTTGTTCCTTTTATTCTCATCCATTTTGTTGTGTGTCCTGAGACTCTCTCCCTCCTCCTCCTCAGTCTGATCTCCCCCTCCCCCCCCCCCCCCAACGCATTAACAGGCTGCAGCTCTTCCCTCTGACTCTGGCAATAGTATAGCATCTCCATGCTGCGTGTTATTGCCAATGAGCAAGTAATTTTTATATGTTTCTTTAACCAGCATTAGAATAATTGTTCCTGTAGAGATCCAGCTCTGGCCCATCTTGCTTCTGTATAAACTCACCATTAAAACGTGCTAAGAAAATTGTATTTCTCCACTCACGTAGGGGCAGTAAACTTCAAATGTAATTAATTTTCTTGTTATTGGTATTCTTTTAAGAATGGAGAAATTCGTTTTGTGCTAACCTTAGTAAAGAGTCGTGGCTCTTTTTAAGACAGTTCCAAATTCATGTGAAAAGGCTGCTGCGATAAATCCCAGCGCGAACTAATCAAGCTATTTTGTCTAACATCCACAAAACAGTTTTCGCCAAAGAAAAGCACTTACAAGCTAAGGCAGCTTTAGTTTTTCTTTTGTAGTAAGGGACATAAGTATTATATTGACTTCTTAATGTCCTTGTAGTTTAAGAATGATAAATCAGATGATTACTCAAAATTACCATTAAGAGGTATCATCCGTTCTTGTTCTGTTAGGTCTAATTGAAAACTGCTATAGAGATTGACTTGGCCTTTATTAAATGCTTAGTCCATGCGAATAGGAGTTCCTGACCTAAATTCACAATTCCATTTGAAACATGGAAAAGAGCAACTAATTTTGCAAACAGCTACTGGCAAATGCCTCTGCAACTCGTAGGTACCTCTCTAATTGGAAAGCTGCTAGTTATTTATAATTTAGTGCTGGACTTGATCCTGTATCACCAAACTAACAGGAGAGCAAAGCTCAGTAACGGTATAAAGCCGTGTCCCAGAAGTGTCCAGTTTGAATTTCACTCTTAACAAATGGCAGCTCCAACCACATGTCGTGTCCCTTGCACTCAGAAAGTACCCTTGACTGTATGATCAAACAAGTCAGCCTTGATCAGAGGACTTCCAGTTGCACTTGAAGTAGCACATTCAAATCTAAAAGGTGGTGAGTTGGACTAGAGGTGCCTTTCATTAGCAAATTCATAGTTCTTCTTTTCTGATTTGCAGCCCTTTAAATATTCCCAGTGGGAGCATGCGTATCTCTACAGTGAGCCTAAGCCCACTGACACCAGGCTTGCTTCTCATTGTCCCTGCCATCCGGGCCAAAAATTTATTGTCTAATTTACATCCTCTTTCTTATAGATTTCCTTGGTCGATGAGCTGAAGACTTGGTGCATGTTAAAGATTCAGAATCTGGAGCTCAAGCTTTCTGGCGATTCCAGGTCATCAAGACCAAAATCAACTTTGTCTACTTGTGAGTCTCTCACTGAGACCCTGGACACCGAGAACAACGCCCACAGCACTAAGGACGGTAAAGCCCAGCAGGCCACGCTGCAGGCAGAGGGCTCCCACCAGCATTCCTATATTACGCTTCCAAATAATCTCTCACAAGATGGGGCAAGGAGTGGAGTCCAGATGCCAGAACAGAGCTTTGGACAACATTTTTGTGTTCAACAAGATGGTGCATCAGGTACAACCTTGTCAGATATTTAGATGTAGTAGTCAAAGGCCAGATAATTAACTGAGGGATACTTGTGTTAATACCACGGATATTAGTTCTAGCTGTGTGCTTTTCCCCATCCATATGCATAATGTCTTGGGATTAGAAAACACTTCAATATTCCACTGGGAATATTTGAAGACATAGTTGGGCGGAATTCCCCTGTCTCTTCTGCTCCTTCTATGTTACTTTGTCTTTGAAGCCAAGTCCTTTGCTGCTCTAAATAACTATATTTTTTGATGTTTCTCCAATCTTCTGGACAGAACTGTGCCCACCCTGTGTTTGTCATGAAGGTGCACGCATTATCCAAAGTCCACTGAAGAAAATATATTGCATATGGTGCTTTTCAGATGTATGAAGCCCATAACGGTAGGGAGCAAGGATCCAAACCTCAGATGTTGATTTTCCCTTGTTAGTGTCCAAACTACAGACCTATAGAACAAGCAGCTCATTTTTTTCCCACTTTCCTTGAGCCAAAGAGTATTTAAGTATTAGTTCATTATGGAACTTATGAGGAAAAAAAAAATGGCTGAGAACATTCAAGCCCATTCAGAGATCAAGACCACTCTGAGAATATGGAAGACCTTAGTTAAAGCCGCTCCTTTGTGCTTGGCCAGGTAAGCTTTTGAGGAAAAAAGAAACAGGCAGAATGCAATCCCAGCCTTGGTCTCCACATCCAAGGAGGGCCCTATCAAAGCGTTGGGCTTCCGTAAAAGGGATTGTATGTATGTGCCCCTGAAACATTGCCCCACAGAGAGAGCAGACATGGACAAGCACACCCCATGAGACTAGACAGGCAGGAGAAGACCATACATGAGAATCCTGCTGCAGTGCGAGCATGAGCTAGTTTGCTGAACAGGTCAAAAGTGTCACGATTTTGGTGTCTTTGCAGAATTAGAGGAGCTTCAAGTTTGTAGAAGCCAGGGCGGAGGGGGGGAACCATAAATATCAACAAGCATAAACTATTTGGGGAATCTAGCCTGATCTTTTAAAATACATTTTCCTTCTAAAGACTCTTGATTGATTGTTGTTAGTCTGTAGTCCCGTAACTGCAGTGCAGTGCATCTCTGCCTGAGCCATCTTTTTTAATGACTCTTTATTAAATAATCATCTGACTGTGAAGTTGTGATAAAGTAACATAAGCCTCTGCAGTGTGCACGCAGCGTGGAACATGGCAAACCACATTGTTCATCAGACTTCAGAACCTGGAGAATTCCTAAACATTAGAAGAAGTGCCCAGAGCTTTTCTAAATATAGATGTATTTTATTCTATAGGTGCAGAGCAACAGTTAATCACTGCTGGACCAGCCTCTTCTTCAGCCCCCGCCCAAGATGTCAGGCCAAAGGACAAAGCTGCTAGTGCCAGCACTTCCCATAGGTTTCAGCAGGAATTGCCCTCCTCGGAGCTTTTGGGGTCCAAACTAAGACACGTTAAGGTTCAGCCTGCTTTGCAGCCCTTGACTGACCCAGCAAAGACCGAAGCACCGAGTGGCTACTTTATCGACAAAGGAACCCAGACAAAGAAACCCAGCAAAAGCGGGCAGATACGGCACAAAGCTCTGCACCACCCAGGGGCCCATCAGAGCCAGCAGCAGCAGCCCTCTGCTGTGCCTGTGGGGCAGCAGCCTGCCCCTCCGCTCAGAGACACCTCCCAGGCGCTGGAGATAACGCAGTACTTTTTTGAGGCCGTTTCCACTCAGATGGAGAAGTGGTATGAACGGAAGATTGAGGAAGCCCGCTGCCAAGCTAATCAAAAAGCACAGCAAGACAAAGCTGCGCTCAAAGAGCATATTAAAAGTTTAGAAGAGGAGCTCAGTAAATTAAGGACTAAGGTGCAGAAGGAGAGCTAGCATCCACAAAGCAGGTAAAGACAAGCAGTGGGGCTCATTTTGGAACCTACTGCATAGGAGTCTGGAATATTGATAAATATCTATGATGTAGTGCCTGTTACAAACAAACAAACAAACAAAAAGCTCTTTTTCAGGACTAGAAGTAAGTTGAGAAGCTCCAAAACCAAGCAGGAGAAATGCACAGACTCTTTGTATTGATGACAATGATATGCTGCAAATTAGATCCTTTCTTTCTTATTTCCAGGAGCCCATTAATTGTTGCACTCACAACTTCCAGGTGCTGCTTGAAAACAAACTGCATTAAAAACCAAAATTGCTTTCTGAAAAGGGAATTTTCTTATTCCACATCATAGGTCATATGTGGCTAGAGGGTTCCACTGAATGTTAAGATGTCATGATACCAGTACTGAAATAAATTTGCAATATTGGGTTTGACAGAAATTCCTCAGTGATAAAGGGCTGTTGATACTATTTTAGCTACTTCCCACGGCCTCTCTCTAGTCAGTGGAGAGAAGCTACAGAAGCTGACTGAAATTGAGCCTAACATAGGTGAAAGATGCAGGCTCCCAGCTGGGAGAGGCCAGGCTTCCACCTACCTGAGGCAGATACTAAGATGCTACCTGAGTCATCCCACTGGGTACAGAGGCTTCTGTTGCCGTTTTACTTTGCCTTTGGTTTATATTATTAACATAAATGCTACGTTAAACTTGTTTTTAATGGTTTCCTAGTTGCACAGCTCCTTGCACTTGCGCGGTTGTTGGGGCTATGCTCAAGTAATCTGACTGAAAAAATTCTTTTAGGGCATGGATGGCAAATATTTTATTAAATCCATGCTATACTGGCTGTCATGTATAATTTTTATATAAATACCTCTTCCTTCGAGCAGCACATGTCTAAATTCTCTACTAGTACTGAAGGAGCATGAGAAAGTCCTACACCTAAAAAAAAAAAAAGTGAAAGCTTGGTTCCCTGTACCTGTATTTGTTTTCCTGCAGGGTCTGGGGTCTCCCCCAGACACCTTGTCCAAACTGTCTTCCTTAGTTCCTCCAAGTAATTCCTCTCTCTGGTTTTCTTCCTGTATCTATAAAAAAGAGCAATCAAGCCCTTGCAAGTCTGCAAGACTTAGGACTGATTTCACAAATAGTTCCACAAAACAGAACTCAACAACATTTTAAAACATGTTTTGGACATATTTTGCCAAAAAAGTTAAGACTTGCAGTCATCAATGTCTGCCAGGCTGACAGACTCCAAATTGCAGTTCACTGAGGGCCGTTTTCAATTCCATGCTGCAACAATAACAACACCTAAATTCCTCAGCCACCGTTGGGCCGGTGTGCTATATGCTGCATAAACTAGAGCCACCGTCCCTTTTAGGTTTCCTCTGTATACCTCTGAGAGGGCTCCATCCAATTCTATTAATAAAAGGAAGATTACTTAGCAGATAATGATAAAACAACTGTTCAAAACAATTCAAATATAAAATGGTACAGTTATGCCTACCAGAAGGATACATTCTTTCTATACTGTGGAACCCTGAACAGAAGACAACACACTTAACAGTATTGAAGATACCAGTAAATGAGTAATAATTAAGCTTTTGTCTTCTTAGCAGATGTATAAAGCAAATAAAATTGTATTATATTACAGTCTTTATTTTTTTTTAATTCCCATTAATGCACTATCAAGTACAGTGTATCTGTAGCTATGGAAACACTAGTTTTGTTGCTCTGACTTCTGTAGTCAAATATAGACACTTTCATATGTTTACAGTTTTGTTTAAGCTACTGTAGCAATGCAGCAGCATGCTATTTAATTTTTGTATCATCTTGATAAAGTGAATGTTTTGCCAATTAAGTAAACTAAGTGTTGTTCAGAAGTCTGTGTTGTAATGTTTTTTATCCAGAGAAATTTGAGAAAATCCCCTCCCTTACATCAGGCGGGGAAGCAGAAAATTGGACTTCAAATTTTAGGCTTGTGTTTGGCACAGCCTTGGCTAAATCACTATATGTTTGTAGCTATAAAACATGGAAACCAGGTCTACCAGCTATCCCAGAGCAAGGCTGCAGGGACTGGCTGGGATTTGCTAGCTGATGCGATCACTTGGCATTTAAGAAGTTATCCCCACGCTGCTGAGTTGCGCAGCTGACCATGCACATGGTCCTGGTCTAGCACAAATGCAAAGGAACCACAAAGGATGTGGCTGAATCTACTTCACATATGAATTGTATTACCAGCGTAGCCACTGACAGATCAGGTTCTGTATCCTAGCTGAGGAACAGTAGTTTAAGACAGGAACTTGGCTGCAGAGTTCTGATTTTAGCGGTTTTATGGCAGCAACAAGTACTTTTCTGTAGAATAAGAGCAGGCATTTTCTGATACTTCCTTTTTACTCCTGTGTTATCCTCCCTCCTTCAAAACTACTGGAGTTGAAGGAGTTCTTTACAAAATACCTGTATTATCTGCCTTTCTCGCAAGTACGCACTTGGAATAAATTTACTTGCCCTAGAAGAGTGTACACGGACTCCTAAAGGTTTCTGGCAGGCAACTTTATCTTGACAACAGAGGAGCCCACAAATCGCTGAAAAAAAAATCACAGACAGCAGAGCTAAGGAAGACAGCCAATTGACAGGGAATTGCCCGTCAAGACCTCTTCTTGGACTATATGGATAATATGCAACACAACCTAACTGTGAACAAACTGGAGTCAAAGGAGTAGTGCAGACTTAGGTTTCTAAATGGAAACAACCGTGATTAGGTGGCAGTGTGAAGTCTTCTTATTCCAGAATACAAATTAAATCACTTGCTGAAGGGAAGGAGATGGTTACATGTGAGAACAACCAGACATTGATGACAACTTTGTTCAGTAAAAATTCCTTTCTCAGCAGTATTTTATCAGAACACAGAAGGAATCCAGTAACTTGCTGAAAGAAGGAAATAAAAAGATCTTTACACATGCCAGAGCTGCATGCTTACAGCTGTCACCACTTTCTGGGGCTCCAAAATCTACCAGCATCACCGTCCTCTGGTGTTGTCTGGAGCCCCAACAACGCTATCTATCACCTTTACCCACACGTGGGACAAGAATCTGACACTAGTTACATTACTCATTTTGCCTTTTAGCTACTGCCAGTGTAGTTCCCATATCAATTTAAATATGTGCTTCTGACAAAAAGGATCATTTGTATTTTTTCCTCATGTGTGGATGTTCACGCCTGCCCTTCTCGCCCTCAGACGGGTGTAAGTAAGTGTTCATACCGGTGCCTCGTTTATGTGGATCAGCTCTTGTATAGCTCACCCCACACAATACAAACACCTGGGCAAGGACTGCTCCTCTCTGCAGCGATGCCAGCATATGCCCGTTTGAATTGTTGAGAGCCCCCGTGCACTGCAGGAGCCTCAGTTACCAAGACAGGTCAGGGCCCTGGCAATACAACTGTGAACCTCTGCTAGCACAGTTAAAAATACAGTTTTGGACTCTGATTTCTACAGCTTTAATTGCTTGAACTCATACTGTGAAATTTCAGAGACTGTGGGATGCATTTCTTGTAACAGAAACATACCTTACCATCATTTGTTATCTATCTATCTATCTTCACTGTTCTTTTCCGTTTCCCACAGCCTTTTATTTGCTGAAAACCAACATTAAAACAATAGTCCCTCAAAGCCTGGTAGTCGCTACCGGCTCTTCCAGCACAGGCTTTTACATACTAATATTTGAAACAGTAACAAGAAATTTTCTATTTTAAAAGACTAAACTAGAAAAAAAATGATTTTTTCTGATTAAAACTTAAGGTGTTTTAATAAATGGCGACAGTGATTTTGTGAGTTTAGAGGGGGCAGAACAGTGCAGAAATAAGCTTCAAGGCATAACAGTCTAAAACAGCATCAGTAAGAAGAGCTACCTACCCTCTAGTATCTCAGCAAAGATGCAGCATTACCGACAAGGACTGCAGGAGTCTGCCTAAGAAGAGTGGAAAAAGACCACCTCCACAAAGAAAACAAATACTTCTACTGAAAACTTATTTTTCCCCACTAAATATTAGCTGAGAGAACCAAAACTAAAACTTGATTTTCTCCCGCCAATTAACTTACTTACTTACTTACCTTACTTCCATTAGTTTGAATTCACTGTCTTGCAGAACTGAAGTGCCAGGACTCTGCTGTTCTGCATGAACACAGAGCAAGACTGTCAGCAGCGCTGGTCCAGGACTACACAGTGTAGGGCAAACTACAGCAGGTGACTGGAGCCCACCAGCTGTGGGAGACAAAGGAAGCAAGCCCACATTGTTCAGAACAGACTCTGCAGCGGGAGCAGCATGCCGGGGGAGACAAGAGCTTGCGCCCAGCCTGACTGGCTCAAGAGGGCCGAAATCCCTTTGAGCATTAAGTAGCAGGGATTTAAAAAAAAAAAAAAAAAAAAAAAAAGACTGATCAGTAACAATGAAAAATATGAAAATAAATCTGCAACAAGGCTTTCTCTCCTGTGCCAGAGTAATTGTCAGAGCCAGGCTACAAGAGCACGTTACAAAAATTTTTTAAAAAACATACTTTAAAAATGTGTATTTTTTCATTGACTGATTTAGAAGCTCACAGGTTTCTGCCTATACAAACCAGAATTCTTTACAGTCTTACTGGTTGCTAGGCCACATCCTTTACTGCAAAGCTCGATAAATCTCCCAGAAAAGGATTCTACAATAACCTAAAGGAAGAGGGAAAAAAAGGCATTAAAAAAAGACATTCTTCTTGGCAACAAGCAGGCTTTTTTGCAAAACTTGCTTAAGTATGTAGCTGTAGCTGTGAAGACACTTTGCTCACCACCACCAAAAAGCATACTCCCTGCTCCTGAAAGTGGTCTTTCTTACCCCTTGCAGTCGGGACAGGGGAACAGTGCCTTATTCCTTCCTCTGCTCTGGTGGTAGCACTTACCAGAGCTGCTGTGAGCCAGTTCAGCTCACTAACTCAGCAGAAAACGGTGGTGGCGGCAGACAGCTGGAGAAGTGAACTGTGTTAGCATAAAGGCAGAGGGAAGGGTTTCTGTATCCCTTTAAACCACAGCCTAAATTGCATGCAACTATTGTGCAGTTAGGTATCTGCTGATGTCTAGCTATTTCTGCTTACTCTGAGAAAATCCCAGACTCCCCTTTGCTTTTTAATTTGTAAATTAAATGAAAAAGATATACTGTGATTTATGAGGCAGTCAGAACACGTCCAAGCTAGAGGAATTAGAGATGGAATAATAAGTCACTGGGAAAAAAGGAGCACAACCTTAGCAGTTGTTATTTTCTACCTGTCAAGCTACTTCATGTTGACTTTTAAATACTAAACTGGAAGGTACTTCCTGTTAACTTGGTAATAACCATTTCTGGGCTGAAATCATTTTCATACATACATATTTAAGACCTCCCTCTTCGCGTTTAGTCAGCTACTATTAAAGATCATCATCTAACATTTACTTAGTATTTTATCATGTTTATTTATTAGATGATGATCTTTAATAGTAGCTGACTAAACGCGAAGAGGGAGGTCTTTATGTATGAAAATGTATTTATCCCAAATGCTTCTGCTTTTTGTTAATTTCAAAAAAACCTTTGACAGAGTAGAGAAAGGGCGGTTACCACTGTGAATGTTACCGCTTAAGAGGTGCCACAACAGAAAACAGACAAAACAATCCAGTTTATATTTATTTTCCATTTTCCTGGCAAAACACTGCTATCGTAATTTTTGGTGCTTTCTGCTTATACCTCAGGCACATGCTACATCAGTGCTTTAAACTACGCAGTTCCTTAAGGTCATCTGTGTGCGACTGATTTCCAGCTAGGAGGGTCATCCAACCAACAGGAGGAAGGGAAAAATCCCAAACCAAAACCCCACTGTAGCAGATTCCATCTTCCAACATTACCAGAATGCCATCAAAGACTGCTGTTATAAGCACATTCTGGAAAAAAGTACTATGCTTCTTCACAGTGGATGAAAGTCCAGCTGTCAACAAAATTAAGGTCAGGATTTTGCCAGCTTAAGCGTTCTCTGAAGTTCCTGAAGTTGCATGTTGCCTTGAGTAATCATCATCCTAATTGCATCCTGTAAAGCAAAATGGAATCTACTGCACTGAATGTATGTACACAGGTTTTACGCAAGCACACTGGTTTTAACACATTAAAATACATACAGCATTATGTCTTTGTGTGAAGCAATGCTATAGTCACAGGTTAAAAAAAAAAAAAATAGGTGAAGCAATGAATTAATTTTCTCCAATTTCTTAATTATGTGTTTGGGGGCTCGCTATATCTTTGTTTTAAAACAAAGACTCATTTTTTAAAACTCATTTTTAAAAAACTCATTTTTTTTAAAATGGATTAGATTCCAACTCCAATTAATATTTTCTTTAGGCCTCTCTGCTTACTGCCTTTGAAAGTATGTAGTGACAACTGCACACGGGCGTTGTGAAGACAAATGTTACGCAGAAAAAGTGGATGTTGTTCTGAGCATTTCTCAGCGCTGCCATGCTTTGGCTGCGTAATTCAGCCACCGATTCCTCAAGCGCTGGCGAGAAAAAAGTGCAAACAAGGAAGCAGAGGAGGGAAGACGTATAAGAAACGTCGCGTTTTCCTCATTTCATACATGCTTCCTATACCCAGCCATCCAATTTGGTTTTGTTCAGCTTGCGCGAACAAATACTAGTTGAAATGAAAGACGAACAAAATGAAACTATAAAAAAGCCCGAGCACTGAACGTTTCTATTAATTATCATATTACTCAATACAGTTTTTCTGACTCTTAGCGTAAGTAAGCAGGATTTGTTTGTTTCTCTCCGAATTTTTAATTCCAGATTTTTGATGTGGCAATCGGGGAAACTTTAGCGCCATCAGGAAACAGGAGCTAGCGCTAACACGCGGAGAGACTGAATTTTTCATACGAACGCGCCTGAAGAAAAATTAATACGAGCAGGTTTCTCAGAAGCCTCGATGCGGCGCTTACAAAACCGACCCCGGTGACAAGCTGCAGCGGAGGCCCCTGGTGATGTTCTGGAGGGCCCGCGCCGGGGACTGCTGCTTCCCGCTCCTCACCTCTTCCGCAGCATCTTTATTCCTTCTGAATTCGCCCCTGGCCCACTCCTTCAAGTGGCGGCGGTCTGCCTCGGCGGGCACGTCACGAATCGCCCGCAGGATTCTTCTGTATAACTGAAGAACCTGCTGCCGTCTCAGGAACTGCGAGGGCCAGAGAAAAAGCTCTTACCGGCCGTCCCAGGACACGCTACTGCTACCCGCACCGCACCGTGAACGTCTCTGTTCGGGTTCCGGAGCCGTCTGAAACAAAGGCAAAGCTCCCCGTTGCCTCTGCGTAAGCGCGCGGCGCTGCCTTGGTTCCCGGTCCCACACTTACGCTTCACATAAACAAAGGCGTCAAACGTTACATTAGCGCAGGAAGGTTAAACCGAGGCAGGTGCTGTGTTTCGCCCACGCGGCGCGTCCCCCCCTTGCCCTTCCGCCCACCTCCGCGCCGCCAGCAGCCACCGCTCTCGCTGGGCCGGCCGCCGAGCCGGCCGCCGCCACACGGTTAACGCAAACCGCTAAGAGGCGGCCGCACCAGCCCGCAGAGGCCGAGGCGGCAGGGCGGGCGGCAGGGCTCCCCCCGCCGCGGCCCCCTGCCCTCCCGGCTCGCCTCCGCCGCTGCCAGGCTTCTCCTCGGGAGCGGTGTAAGGGCGGTGACTCGGCGCCGCGCGGGACCCCAGCGGCGGCCGCAGCCCGTGAGGGGAGCGCCTGCCCAGCAGGGGCAGCAGGGCCACGACCCGCCGGGCCGCGCCGCCCCCTCCCCGCTCCTACCTGCCTCAGGGTCAGCGCGCCGGGCGGCAGGCGCCGGGCGGCCATGACGCGGCGGCTCCGCCTCCCGCAGCCGGCGGGCGCCGCCCAGTCGCCTCGGGCGCGGCGTTGGGGGGGGGGGGGGGGAGCGGCAGCCATTTCCTGGGCTGAGGCGCGGGCGGGTGTTACTCGGCGGTGGTTTAAGCGTCTGCCGCCGAGGCGGCGGCCCGTATACGCGGTAGCCCACGGCCACCCCTCGGCCCCCGGGCGCCCCCTCCTTTCCCAGCGGTGGGGAAGGGAGACGGGGCGGGCGCTGGTAGACGGGGGCGATGCGGCGCAGGCAGGGCACCCCTAACATGGCCGGGCCCGCGCCTCGGCCGGAGCTCCCAGGAGCCAGAAGGGAGAAGAGGTGTTAGCTCGCTCCCCAGACCGACCGTTGGGCCCAAACTACAGCGGGAGCTTCCGCACTGGGGTAAAAAGCTCCACAAATTACTGCAATAAGAGGATGGGGGGGGCGGTGGAAGAGGGGTCACGCTCCTGTTTTCTCTCCTCTAAAATAGCAAGCTAATTCTAAGCAGCAGCACTTCGGCTTTAAGACCAACATACTGAATGCAATGGTGCGGTAAGACTGAGACAGCATCCAAGCATTTACAAGATGCTAGCTACCTTCTGCTGCTTTTCAAGAACTTGCAGACGTTTGCACAGCTACAACTTGCTCATAGTGCAGGGCACTAACGTTTTCTTACAAAACACTTGGTTTGCATAGGCAATTCACCACACAGTCAGCATTGCTCAGGCTAAAAAGGTATCTTTACAACATAAATTAAGCTGCAAGGCCTTACACTAGATAATTCGTGTTGCAAGTGCATCCTTATACTCTTACTAACTGCATACATCCCACTTTGTAAATATTCATTCAAATTCCAATGGGACAGAGCTCCTCCCCCTGTTAAGTTTACTGTTCCGCAGCTTGCTTATCAAGAATTAACTGGAGCAAACCTCAGGTATCACAGTCACAAAGGTATCATGCGAAACATCCTTGCTGGGCCGTTTCACGTTTGGGTTTTGTCACAAGTGCATCTCACAACAGTTCGAGATACTTCAGTTGCGATTTTTCCATCCAGAACCCAAGAAAATAAGCACGTCTCTGAGAACCCACCCGTGTTCCAGCCATTCTCTGACAACCTCATGCCCCACGCTCAGAGACACCGTCAATTTCTGTGTGCAAAGATGATCTTCAAAAAGAGCCTTTAGACTCAAGGTGTTTAAACTGCACCTTGAGTTAATTTCCTACAGATTTCTACCATCTGAGCAGAATGGAAAGGAGTCAAAGGGCTGGACCATTAATAAGAACTCCAAGCTGCTGTATCCTCATAAAAGGAGGATAGGTTTTGAAATTACAGAAACCAGAATGTATTTGATATAAAAAATTATGTTTGTGCATTGTTAGATATTGCACACCATTTCCATGTGGCAAGTTTGTTTTAATTTATTCAAACTTCAATCAAGTGAAAGAACAGACATCATAATTACAAACAGTGGTACCTCTTTTTATTAGTACAGACAATATAAGATGCATAGCTTTTGCAATGAAAAATTATGTCCAGCTTTAAGACACCTGGTTAATGACACGGTCCTGAATGTCTGCCTTGGGCAGAGGGGCAAACTTCACAGTGTAAACTGATAATACAGGGACGATCACACCATGGCATTTTTCATAAGACTCCCTGCTGATATTATCAGAAAAAATTTGCAGTGATTAAAGAGGATGTGTTTAACTGCAGAACAGTTTCAAGTATTCAAGTATTTACTTTTTGGTTGTATAAAACCATCTGCTTTCCCTGTTCCCCTCTCCTTCCCAAAGGGGCACCAGCCACAAGGGTGATGCTAAAGAATGCTTTTGCAAGACAGCTCAAGTTCTTCTAACACAGAAACGCCCTCCCAAAAGCAAGACTGATTTTTGTTATTGCAATAGACAGCGGTAGGAATAATTTTACCTCTGTGAACGTTACAAATACATTTTTTTAAAGTAATAAATTATTACAAGAGAAGTTGGAAAAAGTTTTAGATTGTTTATGGGAATAGGCAATGAAAGAAGACAGTCTCACCATTGCATAATCTCCTCTGACAAACAGGAGAGTACACCTAAACCATTTTGTTCTTAGGCTGTTTGACTGCCAGAAGGCAGCTTCTGCACATTAATCCTAGTTAGAAAGAGACCTTATGAACTCTTCGACAAAATGCCATTTCATATATTTCAGCAATTTAGCAGCAATCAGGTATTTTACTTGTGTCTACAAAGTCTACAAAGTATCTGAGGCGGTCACCAGTTCAAACCACTGTCTGAGCGCGTCACTGAGAGTTTCTGGAAGAGCATTCACATCTCTAAGGATCATGTAGAACGGGAATGGGAATTCTTCCATGTAAGATCTGATTTCAGGTAATTCTCCCGGTCCTTTGAATATAGGAACTTTAATGTCCAAGATGGAATCCTGTTTAAAAATAAAAAAATGCTGGGATTACTGAACTGAATGCATCCTTTGCTGGCCTTTGATATCATTTACCATATTTTTTCAAATACCTGAAATTCCTCCTTTGTTAAATTAATGGTTAATAAAGAGTTTTAAGATTCAAAACATACAGGTTCAATTGTAGGTCAAATCAGATATCAAAAAGCTGAACACAGAGCTGTTAACTGCTTTTGCCCTCCTACCTAAAAGTGCTCTAAACAAAGAACTATAGACTAGAAGAGAGCAAACTTCAGCTTTTACAATGTAAATATGAAGTTCTATTAAGCAAATTCTGTCTTTTGTTAGTATTTTGTGATTTGCGTTTACCGTTATTATTTTATTTTTATACATTTGATGCCTTCTGCTGACACTTCCTTCCTGTCATCTGTAAGCTCTTCAGGGCTAAAAGTTTTTAGCTTATGTTTATGCAGTGACTGAATACAACAGGGTTCTCTACCAAATTATTTTATAATATTTCAACAAATACTACAAATTATAAAACCAGATTAAACTCCAACTGTGCTTCCTGTAAAGTAATTTCCTAATTGATCAGTGTAGCACATCAGAAAACTAACAACCCATGTGAAAAGCCCATTTCACTGCTGAGAATTTTAGCTGGACATCATAGCTAGGTTTAATCAGAACTTTATAACAGTATGTCAACTACAGAAATGTTATTTTTTCAACAATAAATATTCAGTACCAGGCAGTTGCGTTTTCTTGCGGAAAATAATGAGAATAAACATGATAGAAAGAAAGCATGAACTACACAATTAGATTCCTCCTTACCAGGCTTCACCACATACTTCAAAGTTTGCCCGCTTACTGCACTACAACAGCTTTCCAGCCTTTGAAATCTCACACATGTTCTTTTCTAGCTACGAAATATGCTATCCAGCTTCCTCAATTCAGACACTAAATAACTCTCACATACTCCTTTCTGTCTGATGTTTAATCTCATACTGGCTCCAGCTGTCTGGTCAAACGGAGACTGCTGTCAGCAGAGATCATTTAGAATCAAAACCGAGAAGGAACAAAGCAGCTCTCAAACTATGAAGCTGTCAACCTGCCAGCTACTTCTCTGGTGGCCAATATCTACAGTCATTACGTTAGACGAAAGGAGTTCTTATTCAGGATATTTGTACCATGGAAGCTGAATTTTTTTTGAGCACAAAAGAAGATAAACATCACAGCAGGGAGAAATTGTAAGAGATCTGACATTGTGGAAAAAATGAAATTGGCCTAAATATCTTTGACCTCTGCAAAAGATACGAGATAGCTGTCAAGAGCTACAAAGACAAGAAAAAGATTTGTATCAATTCTCATTCACTGTACTGGAACACTTCCCCATTGTTCACTCACTTACCCGGGAATTAGGATTGTCCAACACTACAAAAATGACAAAGATATTGGCATTCTGAGCTGCATGAACTGCTGCTGTCACCCGTTCCTTGCCTTCCAAGAAAAGGCCTCTTCCATCAGATACGATCAAAAGCAGCTGTGCTGTTTCTAAGCACAAAGAACATTTTAAATTCCAGAAAGTTAAGAGTAACTCTTTTAAAAGGTAAACAGAATATTTTGTTGTTACTCCTGTTAGGTATAATGGAAAAACTCTCAGAGTTTATGCAAGGAAGTTGAATGTTTAGCAAATAGAATTCTTTGACTTAACATTAAACTGCAGTTACATGTAGGCTGAGAGAGAGTTGTTTCCACTGTGTGGAACCACTGAGGACAACCTGAGGACAAAAAAAGTCCATCAGTACCATAAGCAAGGATGAAAGGCATGGAAAATATCTAAGGAATTGAGTCATGGTCTTGTCTTTCCTGCCTAGTAAGTGCGTAGCAGTTAAATACTGGCTAACTTTTAAGCATTCAGCCACTCATCACTAGCTTTGCAGAGCACTGGCTGCTACACTGAAACAGACCACATCTAGTTCTCCTAAAGCAGGTACTTATGTGTCCACCTATATTAGCATTTCACTTTGGACTAGGATTATGCTTTAAAGTCCGTTTCCCTGTTGTCCCAGCTTTAATGGGCTTTGGCTTCCATCACAGAGCAATCTTGGAGTGCACAAAATGGATTACTTTGGATGAAACTAAACTGGAAGGTGGGTTCCAGAGGCCCATTCAAGGCAGTCCAACCACAAAAGGGCATTCAGACCTCGGGACCAGATGAGCTAGTCTGAAGTAAAACTCCTGAAACACAGACGACAGCACAGACACTGGGTCCTTCCGTACCAAAACTATTTTGCTGCCGCCATGTCACCTCTTGCCCCAACTTGCTGAAGTTGCCCATATTCAGCAGGCATGCCCCTCTAAAGGGCCATCCATTCCAGCTAAGCTAGGTTATCTGTTCTCTTTTTAACTATAACGGAGTCAAGTCAACAGAAAATGCAAGTCCTGCCCTCAGTGGCTAGGGATATAGACTGCTTACTCCTTTTCTGCAGACAAACCCTGAATGTGGCACCCTGAATGTGGCAGGGCTTAGTCTTTTTATAAAAGGGTGGTGATGTTTCCTACTACCTGCTTTCTTCCTACCTCCATGCTGCTGGGGCTTGTCGCTACACGCTGACCTAATTCAGCAGGAAAAGAACGGCTCGCACTCCGAATGCTCCAACAGCCTGGGCACTCGGCTGCAGAGCAGCAGCAGTGGGTTGCCCACTTCTGGAGTGCTTTACCTTACAAGACTATTATTGAAAATACGGGTGCCACCATGAAAAGCTTCTAACAACCAAAGCAGCCTTATAGAGCCTAACTGTGCCTCAGCCCTGAGGTAACTAGCCTTCCAACTTTCCTGGGAAATTCGAGCAGCTCATGACCTAAATCTGCACCACAGTGAAAGGCTGGTAGGAAGCAAACACTCTTCTCCTCAGAACAGGGTGCTTCTGGATACCTATGTCAGTCAGACTCTCAAGTGCTTAGGGAGTTACAGTCAGTAAGGAGGCTGGATGATGCTCAGAAGCAGACAGTGTCTAGGACTTCAAGTTCTCAGTTCCATTTAGGTAAACATGACCCAGTACTCTTTCCGAAGAGAGCCAAATATGGCACGCTCTTTTTAAAAAGCGTTAAACAGAATTTCAGTGAACTAATGATAAACATGAAGTAGATGTCTTCTGGATTTTGAGCTGTACTTCAAACAAACATTCCTTTGGAGAAAGCAATACCCCAAGGCCTAAGGCAACTGACGTCTCAGTGGAAGGAGTCTTTTTGATAACATGTTGCTTTGAGCCCATAGCAATAATTCAGTTGCCATGGCAACAATAGTATTAACATAAAAGTGCTTACCTGGATTAATATTTTGAGACAATTGCTGTGCTGCAGCAAACATATTTGCCGAAGATTCTAGAAACTGCAGAGGAAGCGATTGAGGCGGTCAGATTATTTTATAATAAAATAACAAGCATAACAGTAGTATTTTTAAAGAACACATTTCTCTATTTTAAATGCCAAGACAGTTCAGTCTGACCACTTACACAGATACAGACCACGGCACCTTCCTGCATTAACTCCTGCTTCTATTTTAATAACTATTTTTGAACTACAGAATCTTCAGAAAAGCCTTCAATCTGGATATCCCGTTTTCCAATGCTAATGGAGCCATTAAAATCTCAGCAACTGTTCAAATAACTAACGTCGTTGTTAAAAACACACACCTTATTTCTAGGCTAAGCTTTTTGGCTTCCACTTGCAACCAGGGTATCTAGTAGTAACATTTTTATCATTACAATTAAGGAGATGTAAACTGTCAGTTGCTCCCCATTTTAGCATTCATAAGATCACAGTCAAGCTGCTCAGGTCTCCTGCTTTTACATTTAATACTGACAGCACATTATTTGCCTTCCAGTCCTCTACAAAGTCTCAGCTGTTCCAAAACTTAATGAAAACCAACATTAACACTGGAGCTTGCTCATTAACACATCGGTTTGCTCACTGAGATTAATACCGCAATGTGCTCATTTTAAATGTCTAATTTTAACAGCAGGTGTTAATATTAAATCTTTAGTTATTTTACAGTGGAGGGGGCAACAAAACTTTTCTAACAGAGAAAATTAACATTTGTTGAACTATTATGTTGAACATAAGATGAATTATTTAAAGTGACATAGATCAGAATTAAAAGTGAGAAAACCTTTGTTTTACAAGATACTGACCACTCCGTCTCACTGCTATCTAATCAGCAGTCCAAACACTCAAATATAAACAACTAGTTCAAGTTACCAAGTGACTAGGAAGCCAGGAAGCTGTTGATGCCTTGTCTGGAAAAGATCTGCAAACCTGTTGCCCAAGAGGTATTCTTGCGTACCTGAGCTATCTTTGTTTTCTTTTGCTGAAATTTGCAAAGGCGTAATATCCGTGTCCCTGACTGGTCACTGAACTGTTCATGGAACGGGTGCAGTAGCTGAACAGTCTCTCCAAAGCTTTAAAAAAAATAAAAAATAAAAAAAAAAAATGTAGTATGATACTGGTGCTAATAATCTGTTCCGGAATCTTGAAAAAAAGAGTCCACATTTAAATAAGCTCACCTACACACAGCAATTTGTCCCACTTCTAAAAGAGTCAATGCATTTCCAATAACTGCCAGGGATTCATATGCAAGCTATTAAAGAAAAAAAATTAAATGAAGATAAAATAAGATTTTCCAGGTTTTACTCAGTTCAATATTTAGCATGCAAAATGTCACTGAATTTATTTTTCACCTTCTAGTAAAACAAATGAAGAGACTGCCTATCTGATTTGCTAGTACAATTACATGAGATAGTCATTACAATAAAAATACACTACTTCTACTTGAGGACTTCAGCTTACCGATTTAGGTAGACACACCACTTACGGCAAGCTAGTGAGTTAAAACGCTGAAATAACCATTTAGAAGGAAATACATTTTATTAGAAAGCCTGCAAGAGAATTATGAGGAACTAATATTTAACGCTCCAATGATTAAGCAAATTTCAGCCTTTTGTAGAGTTCAAGCCCCTGAACCTGAAAAATAACTGCTCTAGAACAAACAGTGTCAGGCTTTCTAACAACTGTGTGAAACACATCAGCAGCTGATATAATATACATCAGTGAGTGGTAGGTTTTTTTCATACTTTCCTACTTTATTTTTACCTGTTTAGAGTGATTGTCTATCATACTAGAGGAATCATCAATAGCCAGGCAAATCTGGTACTGTCGTTTGCTAGGCTTGGTCCTTCGCAACCAGATCTTATCTTTTCGGAACTGACTGGCGATATATGGAATCACTTTGCGCATGTTCAGTCTTTTCCCTGTTCTGTAGTCTCCTCTGAAAGTTAAGAGGGAAAGAGATAAAGTTAAGTGGATTACTGATAACTACTTCATTCTGAAAATCCTGACCTATGCAGCAAAATAAACAATTTTTGCAAAACACTGCAAAAAACAGTATAGTATTTGTAATATTTCTGATCTAGGTATAGATTAAAAAAAAAAAAAAAAAAACAGAAAAACCAAATGCACTTATTTCTATTCAAAGATAGAGGTTTAGCACTTCTAAGAGAAGATCTTAATCCTATGTGCCTAAAATGGAAGGAAGACATTGACTTTAGATATCTTCATCTTTAGTCCAGCACTTTTCAAAAATCACTTGTTAAAAAGAATATGAAATATTTTGACAATTAACATAATCTTTGATTCAACAGCATTTCACAAGTTTAAGTCAGTTTGATCACCAGTTGACCAAAAGTGAAAAATGAGAGAGAGGCAATATTCTCAGAATGGGTAAAGCACACCACTCTTTACTAGTACGTCACATCTGCATTTCATAAAATAACACAGTATTTTGCTACAGGAGTAAAAATCCCAGAATCACAGAATAGCTGAGGTTGGAAGGCATATCTGGAGATCATCTAGTCCAACCTCCCTGCTCAAGCAGCGTCACCTAGAGCGTATTTCCCAGGGTCACATCCAGACGGCTTTCGAATATCTCCAGGGAAGGAGACTCCACTACCTCTCTGGGCAACCTGTTCCAGTGCTCTGTCACCCTCACAGCAAAGAAGCTTTTCCTCATGTTCAGGCAGAACTGCCTGTGTTGCAGTTTCTGCCCGTTGCCTCTCGTCCTGTCGCTGGGCACCACGGAGAAGAGGCTGGCCCCGTCCTCTCGACACCCTCCCTTCAGATACTTGTACACATCGATCAGATCGCCTCTCAGTCTTGTCTTCTCTTCTCCAGGCTGAACAGGCCCAGCTCTCGCAGCCTTTCCTCATAGGAGAGGTGCTCCAGTCCCCTCAGCATCTTCGTAGCCCTCCGCTGGACTCTCTCCAGTAGCGCCAGGTCTCTCTGGTACTGGGGAGCCCAGAACTGGACACAGCACTCCAGGGGAGGCCTCCCCAGGGCTGAGCAGAGGGGCAGGATCACCTCCCTCCACCTGCTGGCAACACTCTGCCTCAGGCACCCCAGCATCCCATTGGCCTTCTTGGCCACGAGGGCACACTGCTGGCTCCTGGTCAACTGGTTGTCCACCAGCACTCCCAGGTCCTTCTCGGCAGAGCTGCTTTCCAGCAGGTCAACCCCCAGCCTGGATTGGTGCCTGGGGTTCGTCCTCCCCACGTGCAGGACCCTGCCCTTGCCTTTGTTGAACTGCAGGAGGTTCCTCTCTGCCTGTCTCTCCAGCCTAAGAGAGGTCCCTCTGAATGGCAGCACAGCCCTTGGGTGTATCAGACACTCCTCCCAGTTTTGGATCATCTGCAAACTTGCTGAGGGTGCACTCTGTCCCTTCCTCCAGGTCATCAATGAATACGTTGAACAAGACTGGACCCAGCACATATCCCTGGGGGACACCGCTAGCTTCAGGCCTCCAACTAGACTTTGTGCCACTGACCACAACCCTCTGAACTCTGCCATCCAGCCAGTTCTCAAGCCACCTCACTGTCCACTCATCCAGCCCACACTTCCTGAGCTTACCTAGGAGGATGTGATGGGAGACAGTGTCAAAAGCCTTGCTCAAGTCCAGGGAGACAACATCCACTGCTCTCCCCTCATCTACCCAGCCTGTCAGTCCATCCTAGAAGGCTATCAGACTGGTCAAGCATGATTTCCCTTTGGTGAAGGCATGCTGACTACTCCTGATCACCTTCTTGTCCTCCACATGCTTAGTGATGACCTCCAGGATCAGCTGTTGCATCACCTTTCCAGGGATGGAGGGGAGGCTGACAGGTCTGTAGTTTCCTGGCTCCTCCTCCTTGCCCTTTTTGAAGACTGGCGTGACATTGGCTTTTTCCAGTCCTCAGGCACCTCTCCTCTTCTCCAGGACCTTTCCAAGATGATGGAGAGTGGCCTAGCGATAACATCCGCCAGCTCCCTCAGCACTCGTGGGTGCATCCCATCAGGGCCCATCTCCCTCAGCACTCGTGGGTGCATCCCATCAGGGCCCATGGATTTATGGATGTCAAGTTTGCACAAATGATCTCTAACCCAATCCTCCTCCACCAAGGGAGAGTCTTCCTTTCTCCAGACTTCCTCTCTTGTCCCCAGGGTCTGGAATTCCTGAGGACTGGCCTTAGCAGTGAAGACAGAAGCAAAGGCAGCATTCAATAACTCTGCCTTCTCTGTATCCTTCGTCACCAGGGCACCCGCCCCATTCAGCAGCGGGCCCACGTTTTCCCTAGTCTTCCTTTTGCTATTGATGTATTTGAAGAAGGCCTTCTTGTTGTCCTTGACATCTCTTGCCAGATTTAATTCCAACTGGGCCTTAGCCTTGCTTGTCGCATCCCTGCACGCTCTGACAACGTCCCTGTATTCCTCCCAAGCGGCCTGTCCCCTTTTCCACATTCTGTGTGCTTCCTTCTTCTGTTGGAGTTTTGCCCGGAGTTCCTTGCTCATCCATGCAGGCCTCCTGCCTGCTTTGCTGGAGTTCTTACTCAGAGGGATGCACTGATCTTGAGCCTGGAGGAAGTGATGCTTGAAGATTAACAAGCTTTCTTGGACCCCTCTTCCCTCCAGGGCCCTACCCCATGAGATTCCCCTAAGTAGGTCCCTGAAGAGGCCAAAGTTAGCTCTCCTGAAGTCCAGCGTTCTTGCCCTGCTCCCTCCTTGTAGGATCCTGAACTCCACCATCTCACGGTCACTGCAGCCAAGGCTGCCCCCAACCTTCACATGTCCAACCACACCTTCTTTGTTTGTTAGTCTAGCAGTGCACCTCTCCTCGTTGGCGTCTCCACCACCTGGGTCCAAAAGTTATCCTCAATGCTTTGCAGGAACCTCTTTGACTGTTTGTGCCTAGCTGTGCTGTCTTCCCAGCAGATGTCAGGGTGGCTGAAGTCTCCCAGGAGAACCAGGGCCTGTGATCGTGAGGCTACTTCCAGCTGTCTATAGAAGGCCTCATCAACAACTTCTTCCTGATCAGGTGGCCTCTAGTAAACCCCCACCACCGTGTCACCCATGTTTGCCTGCCCTTTAATCCTTACCCAGAAGGTCTCAACTTGCTCTGCAGCCACCCCGAGGCAGAGCTCTAGTCAACATTGTGGTTGCTCCCTCACATAAAAGGCAACTCCACCACCTCGCCTTCCTGGCCTGTCTTTCCTAAAAAGCACATAACCGTCCATGACAGCATCCCAGTCATGTGAGCTATCCCACCATGTCTCTGTAACTGCAATGAGATCATGGCCCTGTGGCCGCACACAAATCTCTGATTCTTCCTGCTTATTCCCCATGCTGCGTGCATTGGTGTACAGGCATTTCAGAGAGCCAATCAAGTATGCAGGCTTCTCGGGAGAGATGCAAGAGGATCCTCCATAGCCACGTCCTGTATGCACTCCACTGGCTGCATGCACCCGCTGGAGGCATCCTGACTTTAGCAGCATTTTACTGACTACCCTGTCTCTATACCACTCCCCTTCCCCCATCTTTCCTAGTTTAAAGCCCTCCTTAACAGGTTGGCCAACCTGCTGGCAAAGACACGCGTACCCCGCTCAGTGAGGTGGATCCCATCTCTCCCCATCAGCTGTCGATCTTCAAACAGGGTCCCAAGTATGGTCATAGAAACCAGAACCCCACTGCAAACATCAGCAGCGCAGCCAGTTGTTAACTTGGAAAATCCGTCTACTCCTCCTCCCATCCTTCCCCCTCACAGGCAGGATTGAGGAGAAAAGGACCTGGGCTCCCAGACCCTTGACCACCATCCCCAGAGCTCTGAAATCCTGTTTGATGGTAGCCAATTTGCCCTTGGTGTCATTAGTGCCCACATGGAAGAGCAGCAGAAGGTAACAGTCCAACACGTGCACAAGCCTTGGCAGTCTTTCCATGACATCTCATATTCGAACCTCTGGCAGGCAGCAAACCTCTCTAGACAAGAGGTCAGGTCAGCAGATAGGTGCCTCTGTCCCCTGCAGCAAGGAGTCACCCACAAACACCTGCCGTTCTTCCGGGTGTTCCCACATGGCATGGGGTCTGTCAGGCCAGTTGCTTCCCTTGAAGCTCCTCCTCAGCCTGGAGGGCACTACACCTGTTCCTCAAAGGCAAGTCTTCAGGAGGAGCAAGAGCCTTTCTCCTTCTACGATAAGTGACTAGTTTCCAGCCTTCTTTGACAGTGTTATCATGTGCCATTTCACATGGTACAGAGCCCTCTGGCACCTCCACTGCTGTGGGGGGTTGGGACTCCTGGAGACGCATGATCTCCAAGAATACCCTGTCTATCTCTTGCTCATCTTCTCAGATTCTACGCAGCCTACTGACTTCCTCCCATAACTCCTTTACCCGGCAATACAACTCATCAATCACAGCATACCTTCTGCAGGATTGCTGACTGTCAGCCCAGGCCTCATGGAGAGGCCCTAGGCACTCCCTGCAGCCTGAGAGCTGTAGAGCTGCATCTGCTGTCAGAGGGTCTGTCTGGGTCAAAGCTTCAAACACAGCTGAAGCAGCAACTCCAACAGCCACCGGGGAACGCGCTCTGTGGCATGTCATGACCATACTTGAGGAAGCGTACACTACTACGAGAAATAAAGGTGCCTTCTTGCCTTCTGGCACCCTTCTGCATGAACTGGTGTGCAAACTGCTGCGTCTGTTCACTGCACTCATGAACGAATGCATTTGCAAACAGGAACAATTGTTATAAAACAAAAATAACACAGAGCTGCCATTGTGACGACGTTAAGCCTCTGAAATAGGAGTTTAACAGAACCAGAAGCCTCAGAAAGACCCAACTTACTTCAGCTTGGCTGCCTGAGTGGGTTCCAGTATGAGTCGTAGCTGTTCACAGAGCTGCTGTGATAGAGGAGCTGTCAGCGCTAAATACCTCTGCCACAATTGTGCTGCTTCCTTTTCCTAAAACATCATACATCAAGGAAAGAAATAAATGTGAATTATGGAAAAACAAAACATTGGGAAGCACTGCCTGAAAGAAGAAAATAAGCCTCAGTGTACAAAGGGGGAAGGTATTAAGTAATTATTTAGGTGAAACTATAAGGAAATTTTGTGAGCACTCTATAAAAGGATGACAACATGCATTGGACTTAAAGCGTGCCTTGGGCTGCCACAAAGCTGTGACATTTAATGATTGTTTCTCTAGGAGCAATGAAGCAACTTTAGCATTGCTGTCAATACAGGAAAATCTGGTAAAATGGCCACCAATCTCATAGTTAGTATTACAGCAAGGCAAGCCGTAATCTTTGCGACGTTCATCATCAGGAATCAAAAAATAACGTTACTTATGCTAATTATATTTCAGCAAAATGAGTCCTACCCTGGCCATTTCATTCAGGAATGGCTTCCAAATATGTTTTATGAGTCGTGGCTAGGACAGTCAGAGCCAGTATCTAACATCAGATTCTGGTTCTGATGTTAGCTAACTCAAACTCCATCATTGCAACTGAAGGAGGCACTCAAAACGGAAGGAACTTGGCAGATAAATATTTAACTATGCAAGTTTTGGAGATCATTATCAGGATGAATGCAGAGCAACCTTCTGCAAATTGCACAGAGCATGTTGAAAGCAAGATCTAAAGCATGGCCCTGCTTTAACAATAACATCATTTTTTTCCAGAAGTAGTTAAATATAACAAAAGACAGCAATTAAAATTTTGCAATTTTGAATAAATGGATTCCAGTCTGCTCGGCTTCCTCAATGCTTCAGCATGAAAACAAGATGAAATAATGCACACCAAAGATTCCTAAGGTAGAGTTTTATATTAAAATGAAGTTAATAACCTCATCTGGATTTCCAGACTGCTGTGTCTGCCAAGCTTCCAGTTGCCTTTCAAGTTCCCTTCTCAGCTCTTCAGGATCTCTAACGATGGGCTGAAAGTGTATTTATGAGACAGTAAAGTAAGTTCACACATCTCATGATTCGCAAACCTTAGCAGACAATTAAAAAAAAAAAAAAAAAAAAGAAGCAGTGTTCTCATTCTTTCAGCTACAAAAACACCTGAAAAACCTAAAGGAAAGTTTCTTTCTAAACCTCCATTTTTGAATAAATGTCCACGTACAGGAAGAGCCAATACCCGCTCTCAAATAACTACCTCCGTGACACAACAAGCACAGAAACAAAGCTAAGAATTTCTATGGTACAGACACTGAAGATAATCAAATACAGAACTTCAGGATAATTCATGCAAAATATCTTGGCATAAACATCATATTTTAATGACAAACAAACTACTTACTACTACCTATCTATCTAGTCTCTTCCAAAATAAAATCTGTTTCAATTATATATATATATATATATATATATAAAATATATATTTTATATATATATCAAAGCATCGCCTAAACCACTTAAATAATCAAATGTCATCTTCCTCTCTACCTGCCAGCAAATACTGTTTGGTAAGACTTTCTGTTAAAGCACACCCAAGGTATATTACAACTCTTCAACTTCTATTATACTTTCAGTAACAATTTATGCTCCTGTCTTGCAAGACCATAATTTAACAAAACAGTACTGGGTGGTCTGCATAACCTGCAGGTTTACTGTGTTAAAATAATCCTACAAATACAAATTCAAAAGTACTAATAACTTCCCATTCCTCAAAAAGCAGCAGCAGCAGGATTCCTAACACCTACTGTAGGTTTAAGAAAGGGAGGAAGAACGTACTTGGAGAGGGCTGCTCCTCTCTCTTCTCGCTGAAAGACGAGAATTCACACTTTTCTCCTTAACAAGGTTTCCCCATTCCTCTTTAACTGCTCTTGCAAGGGCTCCCCCCACCGTTTAATTTAATGCTAAGCACCAGAACTGGTCAGTGCCTCCCCTGGTTTTTCCTGTCAGTTGAAAAAAAGCATTCAGCCATACTCACTATAGTAATAGAGTACCTTCTCATTCAACAGACCTTTTCACTTTAAGAAGAAAACACCAGATATCTGGCACATGCCACCTTCTGTGGTGTGCTCAGAAAGTAAAATCTCTCCCTCGAAATAAGTACTCAGGACACAACAATATAACATGACACCTGCATATTTCTAAAACACAGACACTGGAAATATTCTTACTTCATCAACCGGCTATCTACCATCAACTGCTTATATGCCAGAAACGCTTACAACAAAATGTGCTTTTTCACAGCTCTCTAACAGTTTCTACTGGGCAACTGAATGCTACTGGAAGTGCCAAGATTTTCTAAGCTGTGGTAACTATTTTTGTTTTACAAGGTTCATAATTGACTGCAGTGTATTGTGGTGTATTAACCGAGGTAAACTCTCCACAGTGGTATTTTAAGGTCACTGCTGCAGCTGTTGTGCCACTCGGAACCCTTTTTATCTTCAGGCTACACTGTTGCCCATTGCTTTCCCCTCCACCTGGACATTCGACAAGCAGATTCATTCGAGTAAAACAGTTCTTGACCGTTAGCAAAACAAAAAGTATTTTTAAGGGGCGAAGATGGGGATCTTCCCACATTGAATCAATGGTGAGGTATTTCAATTTTAAAGGTATCATTCAGCAGTATACACCTTTGTTTTCGTGTTACTTTTCATATTGCTATTAAAGAACAGCAAGCTACTGAACCGTCTAATGAAATACTTCTAAACATTACAGTTCAGTTTGATTAACTCAGGTCAATTAAACAGAGTGCTCCTATTACTGTAATTGTAAGAAGATGCTCCCCATACCTGAGGGGTGTCCACCAGGAACTGATGGGCTGTATGTATGGTGGAGTCCTTGTTTCTCTCTGGCTTCTCTTCTGTCACTTTTGGTGGGTTTTCAGCAGTAGAATCATTGACATCCTCAGATTCTGAAGTCTGGATTTCCACCTCTATTTCACCTGATCCTAGAATCACAAAATTCTTTACTAACTTCATGGGTCACATACATATACACACACACAAGCACATATACATATAAAAAAAATATGAGAACCAGTATTATATCTCAACTCTTTTATACCAACTCATGCTTTTTAATGCAACTCAAATTATTTTATTAAGAGAAAGAGTGCATACATTCTAAAATAATCAACTGTAGGATTAAATTCTAAAACAATTTTAGGAACAGGTGAATATAGGTACCTGCAACTCATGAGAACAGATATACATGCATTTCTTTAAGCAAACTGTTTTTGTCTTTTGCAGCCTTCTTGAGTAATGAACAAAGGTGTTAGCCAACAAATCTTAACACTTGAAAACTCCATCTGTGAAACACATTTTTCAAGCCACTTAGCCTCTCTGATAAGGTAACATAAGATATATGACAATTTGAGAACATTCAGAAAATCATAATTTAAAAAATAACGGGCAATCTTTTATCTCCTTACTGCGAGGAATCTACTTCTATTATGGAATAGCATCCAGTAAATCAGAATTCAATTTACAAACGAGTGGACCAGAGATTTTATTTTAGTAATGTTTCGACCACTACACTCAACTTCTTTTTTTCTGGAATTATTCCAATTATTTTAAGAATTATGCAAGAAAGTGGCAAGACAGTGACACTTTCATGCTGCTGCTGCACCTGATGTCATTCAGAGCAGCTCCTCAACCTTCTGATGCCTTGCCAAAAGTTACATATAGAGGTTCAGTTATGTGCTGCTGATGATGCTGGCGAAACGAATGCATTGTTATACGCCAATTATTGGCGTTATGCCTAACAGTTGAAAAATGTTTGCTTATTACTTCTTCAAAGAAATGAATAAAGATAAGAGAACATTAGCCTGAGAGACAGCAAGATGTCACACTGCTACTCAATCAATTTAGCAAAAATAATTAAGAGCAGATACTTTAGTCTTAGAAAACATATAATACGCACATTACATATGAATATAAACACCTACATAAACATTTAGACACACTTCTGAGTGTGCACTTAGAATTTTAAAATAAGTGTACCAGGATTTTTAGTGGCTGTAGACTTCCTTGTTTCTGGCTTCAACTCTTCTGTGTCTACTGCTTTGAGGTCCTCATCGTTCTGCATTTCTGTTTCCATAGGCACATCTTCAGGAGCTCCCTCTTCCTCTTCAAGAGGCATAACAGGTTTTTCCTGCTCCTTGCTAGCTACATCTGTACAAAGGGAATGACATACAAGGGGAAAGAGAAAAAAAAAAAGTAGTAATGTTATAGATAACATTGCATTCTGAGGCCACTGCATATGAGTTTTAGTGAACCTCAGAAGGGGTCATCTGAGCTGCTGTGTCAATCATCAGTTTTATCTTTTGCTGTGTTGTGCCAAGTTGTGTCAGTGAGTTATTCCTCCGAAAACCTCATGAGTAAAACAGACAAGTTACTTTAATGCACTCATTCTAGAAATGAATTTATTTAATTAAATTTAAAATAGATGAATAGTTTTAAAGAGCCATCAATTTGTTTGACACAGAATGAAGTACCTTTTATGTTAACCTAAATATTTTGCATGTGGGGTAGCAATTTTGGCTTCAAAGTAAATGAAGTGAGATTAAGAGGGAAAAGATTTTAAATTGGTGTGTTTAATAGACTAAAATCCCATCTTTATGAGCAAATTCAGTATTTTTGAAAACCAAATCCTATCATTAGTTTGAACCTAATTATTAAAGAGTAGTATTTATTGTACTGAAATGGTGCTACATCTTAAGCCAAAACAAGAATGTTAAACAACTTAAAAAAAATATGGCACTGGGAAAAAACTATGGATAAATAGGCGCTTTGGGACTTGATTCTGCAATGACAACTCCTTACACCTGGAAACACAGCCATACCATAGGTCTGCGCATCATAGCTTTCAGAGCCTTGTTTAATATGTTCAAATGCATCAGCCTCCTCCACATTTTGTTTAGGTTGAGCTGTATTCTGCTTGGCTTCACTGTCAGATTCCACGGTTCTCAGTCGCTTGTGGACACGTTCGTTGTGATCTCCCATTGAGCGCTCATTGTCTGCCTGACCAGGTTTCCTCTTGAAACTCTGAAAATGAATAAATCAACACCATGAACTTCTCAAGTGAGCTGCAACCAAACACTGATAAGAACAAGAGTTCTGACAGGATATACTGAATCCTACCCATTTGCTGTTTAATATTAAGTCATTCAAATTTTGTACTAAGCTTAAGAAATTGAAAACAGAGACGAACCTGGGTATTTTTTCTGCTTTGCTTCTGAGAAGCCATCCGGGCCATACGTGTGGATTCATGGCCTTCTGACTGATTTGCACTTGCAGCTCCGCTTCCATATTCCTGAGACACCAAAAAAATTGTAACTGTAATTGAAAGAGGGATTTGGCAACCATGCAGACAAATTTCAGAAATTCACCTGAAATGCTGTGTTTACTTCCAATTTGAATGTGAAATGGCTCACAATTGCAAGCATTATTCTTGTGGAAGGCAGACAAGAAATTCTGCAGCTTAAGAATTATCCTAAACTCACCACACTGTTCACTACTAGGAAGGTAACTACATGATCTTCAATTTCTTCAGTGAATTTGAGATTCCATTTTTAAAACACCAATTTTAAACTCAGTTCTTAAAATACAAAAGCAGTTTCCTCATCGTAATCTGAAAGTATACTCACAAGGTATAGCATTTCTAACTAAGACCATCGTAATCTGAAAGTATACTCACAAGGTATAGCATTTCTAACTAAGACACTTCAGTAGTCTACCTCTTTAGACTGGTCTCTCTCTGAAGCTTCTCCAGCCAGCTCAACAGCACTGTCACTCTGCAGGTTTTCTTGCCCAGTTTGCCCTTGTGTTTCATGCTCCATCCTTTCCTCAGGCTCAGGGACCTGTTCATCCCTCTCTGAATTATCTTTATCCTCTTCTTCCTGAAATAACATGAGTTTATTTTAACATTCTAAAAACCGTGGAGAAGCAGAAAGGCAAGGAGGTGGCAGGAATACGGATGATGGAAATACACCAGTTTAATAGTAAGCTGGTTATACTATAATAGTAAGCTCTGTTATCCGGATGGAGATTCTCACATCGTATGTATCCAGTCTCAAATTTCTCTCAGACTGTTATAGATCACACCCCTTTCTTAAGCGTCTTATAAGAAAAAATAATACAGGCTTTTATTTATTATTCTCTACCTGAGGTTGAAGGCCTTGGTCAGCTGTGGGGATTCCCTTCCCTTTCTCTTCTTCAGCAGATTCATTTTTTTCCTCAGCAGGTGGTTGTGACTCTTCCTCTTCAGCATCCTCAGCATTTTCCACGTCTCCTTCTTGATTGTCAGCCTCTTTCTCCCCTCCATCTTCCGTTTCATCTTTATCTTCAGAATTACCTTCTTCAGCTGGCTCGGCATCTTGATCATCTCTATGTGTATCACCACTATCCTCTCCATTCTCATCTTCTGTATTCTCTGACTCATTTAAACCAGGTTTCTCATCTATTTCAAAAGCATTCTCTTCTTCTGAATTCAAGAATCAGAAAGGCATACAAAACTTTCAGTATACCACAGAAACAGTGACTATTACAGATATCCAGCATAAAACAGCCCAGTCCATCAAAAAAAAAAAAACCTTACAGAAAAAGTAGAGTATTCTATATGTAGAATCTGGTTTTCTATAGCAGATATTTTCTTTTAAGAGTCACAGCTGGTTCATCTCTAACAATACAGCAGGATGTATCCCTGTTAATTTCCTTTAATCTGACTTTCTTGATGTTCACTTGATTTTAAGTACAAATGCTTGTAAATATCAGAAAAATACTAAAAATGAAAAAGCAACAGGAGAACAAAACGATGAGCTTCTTCGCATAAATTAGGGGGCATCACTTGGATGCTGCAAGAAAGCCTGCTCCACAGCATGCATGAAGGGAAGGTAAGGGGTCAGATAAGACCTCAACATCACCTTTTGATATCTAACGCCAAAATATAGAAATGAAATTGCAGCTTTTTGTTAGGCAGAATTCCACCACCACCACCTTTTTATTATTTTAACAAAAAGGAGCTTATTATCTGACTGTTCCCCACTATTTCCATCTGGCTTTCCACTGGGAAACTGTGTAGTGATTTTCAGCTGTACCTTCACCCTCTTTCTCCTCCCCATCACTCTTCTCATCATTCTCCAGATTGAAATCATCGGGAAGGTCCAAAGGTTCAACTTCAGGCTGCTTTTCTTGCTGGCCATGATAAGGATCTACTTCATTCTCATCATAATCACGCTGTAAGCAAGAGAATGACGAAAAAGAATAGCACAGGTATGTAAGAAGCAGGAGGAAAGTGGGAGAAGGAAGAAAAATAAGCTATTTCTCAATTCTCTAGGACATAGAGGTAGTGGATACATTACATTCCAACCAGTTAAAGAATTTCCTACAGTGCACATCCTCATAATAGCAAAAAAGATTAATTTGGAAAATGCTTTTAAATAAATCCATACTTCTTCAAAACAGAACGGTTTGCATTTAGAACAGAGTTTTCACAACCTGAAGTCTCTGAACAGGATCTGCCACCCATCAGGATGCATACCCATTGTCTAGCCTATGGTTTTGGAAGATATTTGGTAAAGCCCTCCTTAGAGGCAGACAAGGCCCCAATTTTAGAAGTATGCAATGTTATGGGAATAAGCAGGTACATGTATTTAATTCTTTTCTTTGAAGTCTTTTGGTAAATGTGCTCTTCCACACTATGCAGAACCTTTAAGCATACTATATACAGATTTTGGGATGAACTCTACTGATCTGAAATAATTGCTAAAGATAACCGAACAAGAACTTCCTGGATGTGTTCATCCAAACATCAATTTAGTGCAAAGCCTGTTCTGACAGCCATTACTAATTTAGCTTAATGCAAACAAAAATTATTCCTGAATTTTGTATCAAATATATCTGTAATATATTAGATACAATATGGTTAATTTTTGGCTCTGAAATGAACTAGCTTTTCTGAACACGCTTTAGTATTAATTAAAGAGCACTTCAAACTCTCAGAAAGGTGTGAGGTGAGCAACTGGATATGGTTTAAAAGCAAGCTACTTTATTCCAAATCATTTTTACCTCATCAATTTGCTCATGGATTTTCTCTTTGTTTCCACTGTCCCCTGTTTGTTTCTCCTCCTCTTCATCCTTGGGAAGTTGTTTTTTATCATCCTTGTTTCCAGTACTCAAATTGTCATCTTTTGCAACTAGCTCTGATTCCTCCTATTAACCAATAAATCCAAAGAAATTCAGTTATACTACATGCTTCTGAAAGCCCGAATAATAAGACAGCCCCCCCTACAAAAAACAAACCTAAATAACTTAGTATATATAAAAATTATCCCATTCCAAGACGAAGGAGCCTGCTATGCAAGGGAGTACCCTCTTTGAGCAATCTATAATTATCAGAGTCAATACAGAGAAATACACGAACTTATAACCTACTAGCCTAGACATATCTGGCAAACCTAGATGCAACTTACATCTGAAGTAAGCAGACATTTCAGATGGGAAACCCTGCATCCTAATTTCCATGCCAAGCAGCAGCTCACCATAGCACATATAAATTATAGTTGCTCTCCTGTAAGTAGATGAGAGCTGAAGCTCTTGAAGACTAACTGTAGAACAGTTAATCTAGTTGCGCCGATTTTGTCGTCTCTGCTTTCATGATATACAGCTCTCTGATAGTGCAATTAATTCCTCTTAGGCAGGGATTTCAAGGGATGCAGTTATGCAGTCTAGTGGCTCACTGCTGTTGGAAGGAGGAAGTCTTGCTCTCCCCATTTGCCTGCATGTTTTCTCCCTTTTCCCGGCTCCTACCTTTTCCCTTTGCTGATATTTACGCTGTTGCAGCTCTGATGCTTGTTAAACCCTTCTGCAAGCTGATGACCCAATGATCAAAACTAGCCTAAGAGACAGAGAGCTGTTTGTTTCATTTTTAGACTGTGTAGTGAGGAAAACTGGTTCACAGAACGGCAAAGGCAGGTGAAAGGGCATGCAGCCGAGCACAGGGTTCCCTCTCAAAACCAGCAAGTCATCAAAACCACAGCCTATATACAGATTCATGGTCCAGGTCATATCAAGCTGATGGAGTTCATTTCCTTCGATACCATTCTCCTCCACCCCTCTTCTCTTTACCTCATCCATTCCAGCTCCAGTTTCTTCTGTTTTACTACTAGCATCTTCATCATCATCCTCTTCATCTTCATCCCCCCAGAGCCTCTCATCAAGTTTATCATCAGCTTCAGCATTATCGAGATTTCCCATCTGCTTATCCAGCTCCTCTTCCTCATCTGATTTTTCACCATTTTCTATGTACAATGCCACAGTTCAGAATATATCTCAGTACAGAAGAAATAAAGCTTTGGGGGGGGGCAGGGAGGGAGGGGTAACTTCAGAAACAAACAAGCAGCCATGTTCCTTAACATCTTAAACTAAACTCATCACCCTATGCAGCCAATAGAAAGAGGGGGAAAGAGACACATATGCACTTTTATCCAGAAAAATATGGGCCTAACTATCTGATTTAAACTGTTCTTTTGGACATACCAATACATAAAACATTCTCTCCCTCAAGCTAATAGCTGTCAAGTGTCAAACGTGGATGACTTAAACTCTCCATTTCTTACCCTTCCTCCTCCACCATTTTCAAAGTGTTTTGGCATTACTGGGAGGGGCAAAACAGAGGTCCATTCCACTTATCCATTTATTAGTTCTGGAATATCTCTCTTCTTGTGCAGATGAATTTAGGATTGGATTGATTTATTATACTTTTTATGAGTTTGCCCTAGTGGAAGGACCAAACCTTTTTTCTCTTGTTCTCCATCATGCATTTTTCCTTCAAAGTCTTCTGACATTTCAATTGCATTGTCTTCTCCTTCAATGTCTGGTTTGGAATCTGGATCGTCTTTCTCCTTTTCTTTATCCTTTTGAAAAGTGTCTTCTACCTGAATTATTGATAAAGCTAAAAGTTACAATACATCTTGCCTAGCTATTAAAGCTTACAGAACCACAAAAGTATTTATAAACTTGGATGCAGAGATAAAAGACAACCTAAACTGGCGACTGAAAGCAACTTCATGCTTCCTTTACCTGAACATATCCATCATAGCTTGTTTTCCAGAACATACATTTCAAATTTAAGTCAAGCCGTGTTTTCATAAAGTTTGGTTAAAGCAAACACTATCACATCTGTTCAAGAGTAGGAATTGTCTTATCAGTCAGAATCCCTTAAAATATGAATTGTTAGCTCAGCTATAACCTGTAATAAGGTCATGTGAATGCTGCCTTCTGGCCATTTTAGTGGCAACTTTTCACTTCTTGTATGCAAATACCGGTACTGAAAAAAAAACATAATGCACGCGCAAGTAACTGAAGCAAGTCTTTAGAGGCCAGCCCAGAGCCAGCTGGACCAACTACTTTAGGCCTCATGTTAGCTTTCTTAATTCAGCATAGCTCCATGGAAAGTCACTGTAGGCATCTTTATGCTGCCACTACTAGAGCTTATTAGTCTTGAGAGTCCAAACAGACTCTCGTGAGCACCACTATTCGGCTTCTGCAAGTGAGCTGTCTCTCTGCCCAAATGTGTCACTTCCAATCAAGCCTTGCTAAACAAGCCAAAGTCTCATATTTTCCACGACTGCGTATTACTCCTTAAAACCAATAAGACCTTCAGTAATTATGTTCATCCTTTTTAATGGCTAAATTGGCCAAAATTGACACAAAGCCAGCATAAGTTACTTTTGACTGTGGAACAGTTGAAGTTGTTGCTCAAGTAAGAAACTCTAGTGAAATAGTTTCCAACAAAACAGCTAAAAATTGCTGCACTTATAATCACAAATACCAGGATATAAACCACTAATGCAAGTGATCAAAACATTATTTCTAAGTAACAAAAAGTAACTTTTCCTTGGCATGTATTTTATTTGGTCTCAGTTTTACTTGAATTAAACCAAAAATACACTTACCTGGTCTTCACTTTCTATTTTGTCGCTCACATCCTTCTTGCCTTCCCCATCTCCAATACCACCTTCCTCGTATTCGTGAAACTGTGTTGCTCCCTCTCCTGCTTCATCTTCAAGTAATTCTTTTGGCAGACAAAATCCCTACAAAGACAAACAGGCTTTCAAAGTCAATGCCACGAAAAATAAATATTCATTGATGATGAAAAGAATTCCAAAAGGTGTTATTACACTGAAGACACTCTTCCCCCATTTTAAACACATTGGGCTTGTTTCTGTAACATCTCTCCCTAGAAAGACTGAAATTTGCACAATTTGCTACTTAGATAGGTGTCAGTTCTAGAGAAGAATGAAAAAAAAGAAGAAATGAAAAAAGCATGTAAGAACCTTTAAAACTAGGTCATATCTTGCACTGGTGCCCGACAACACGTTTTCCCACAACATATTTTCTAACTACGCGAGCTACTGATCGCTCTACCGAAAGAGGCGACCAAAGAAGCGCCAAAAACATGTTTACATTTCAGTATTTACCAACTCTGCAGTAAAGCAAGCACATCTTTCAGCTTAGTTTCTACTTAAGACTTTTGTATATGTTATATATACGCTTACCATCTATCCACTGTTATTCCCTGATAACTTACCTTTTGGGCAAGCTCTGTAAATATGCTAGTTATGACAGAAAGCAATTTTCCAGTACTCCTGTGAGATGCCAGTGAAACTGTGAGGTAGAAGAGGATAAGGTCTGAATACTTGCACAGCATAGGTTTTAGGCGCACCAGTAAATAGCAGGACTGGTTGAAGAACTGCAGTTAAAACCAAAAAGAAGCTGTCAAACACAATTATGTACATACTGAGATGTGTCAGAGGGTGATAATACAGACTGAAAACACTAGCTCAAACCAGAAGTATTGGCAGGCACAGTTAATTACAATTTCCAAAGTTCCCAAAGCTTTTTCTAGCTTTCACATTTCACAAAAACAAACCCTTTTCCCTCTTACTAAAGGTACCTCTGTTTTTTCACTAAGAAATAATATCTACATTTGGCAACAATTTTTCACATCCTCGTAGTTCTAAGGTCCCTAAGGTTCTAAGGTATCAGACAATAAAGGAAAAGCACTGCATGTTTAACTGCTTAACTTCACAATTACAAACATTTGAGGCTCCAAAGTCCAAAACTGTTAGGAAGGGCAATTTTACCTTCTGTTTATCTGAGGTGTAGTCTTCCCCATAAGATTTCAGGTTCTCCAAGAGCTCTGAAACAGCTGAAATTATTTTCTGCACATGCAAAGAATCCACATCAGCAGAGAGATCTTCATCCAAAAGCTTAGTTAAATGTCCTGCTTTAAGCTTTTCAAATGAGGTTGCATCTTCTGTTGCAACACAGAAAAGCAAAAAATACAGGAATCAAATTAGATGTTCTAAAAAGAAGTTAAAGTAAGAAATCTACGAATTTCCATCCTATCTGTTTACGTGCATAACTCCTATTAAAACGGCAAATTTCCTGACTACTGGTACTTGTGCTAGACAGTACAAGGTTTTTTTTAGGCATGTATAATTTAAACTCTCCTTTCCCCTTGACTAAATTCACAAACTTACCATTTTCCTCTGGAGACTTTTCTTCATCTTTTCCATCTTCTTGTTTTCTCTCTATCAAACACTGGATGGCATACAGAACGACATGGATAACAGTTTCCGCTTGTGCCGAGAAGTGCTCCACAAACTCTTCATCTGACTCTTGATTTCCTTTTGAACCACAATACAACCAATTTTACACAGAAACACATTAAATTAGAGGTCACTGTCTCCCCCATGTAACAAATATTGCTTTGCATACTAAATTAAGTAGCCTGTTAAATGTGTTCAACTACATGGCTTTCAGGGGCATATGATACCTATTATAGAAACTCAGAAAATTTCACTAAACATGAAGAATCCTCACATACAGTTTTCAAACTTGCTCCTGAAACATTCGTATTACGATTTAGCTAGTCTATCATCAGCATTCAGTTTAACGCTCTGACATCAGACATGCCATGACAAAGAGTCCACAATTTTCACAGAATGGCTGAGGTTGGAAGGCATATCTGGAGATCATCTAGTCCAACCTCCCTGCTCAAGCAGCGTCACCTAGAGCATATTTCCCAGGGTCACATCCAGACGGCTTTCGAATATCTCCAGGGAAGGAGACTCCACTACCTCTCTGGGCAACCTGTTCCAGTGCTCTGTCACCCCCACAGCAAAGAAGCTTTTCCTCATGTTCAGGCAGAACTGCCTGTGTTGCAGTTTCTGCCCGTTGCCTCTCGTCCTGTCACTGGGCACCACGGAGAAGAGGCTGGCCCCGTCCTCTCGACACCCTCCCTTCAGATACTTGTACACATCGATCAGATCGCCTCTCAGTCTTGTCTTCTCTTCTCCAGGCTGAACAGGCCCAGCTCTCGCAGCCTTTCCTCATAGGAGAGGTGCTCCAGTCCCCTCAGCATCTTCGTAGCCCTCCCCTGGACTCTCTCCAGTAGCGCCAGGTCTCTCTGGTACTGGGGAGCCCAGAACTGGACACAGCACTCCAGGGGAGGCCTCCCCAGGGCTGAGCAGAGGAGCGAGATCACCTCCCTCCACCTGCTGGCAACACTCTGCCTCAGGCACCCCAGCATACCCTTGGCCTTCCTGGCCACAGGAACACATTGCTGGCTCCTGGTCAACTGGTTGTCCACCAGCACTCCCAGGTCCTTCTCGGCAGAGCTGCTTTCCAGCAGGTCAGCCCCCAGCCTGGACTGGTGCCTGGGGTTCGTCCTCCCCACGTGCAGGACACTGCCCTTGCCTATGCTGAACTGCAGGAGGTTCCTCTCTGCCCAACTCTCCAGCCTGTCCAGGTCCCTTTGAATGGCCCTTACAGCCTTCTGCTGTGTCAGACACTCCTCCCAGTTTTGGATCATCTGCAAACTTGCTGAGGGTGCACTCTGTCCCTTCATCCAGGTCATCGATGAATACGTTGAACAAGACTGGACCCAGTATCTTTAGCTAAAATTTTAGCCAAGTACGCTCATTTTTCATCAGCTACTTAGCTAAAATTTTAGCTAAAAATTCTCACTTTACTAGTGTTAAAATCAGGCGAAATAATTCTGGATAGAAATCAGCTTCGTGGAAAAGGATCTCAGGGTCCTGGTGGACAACAGCCTGAACAGGAGCCAAGAGTACCCATGGTTGTATTAGCAAGAGGGAAGTGATTATTCCCCTCTATTTGGCACCTGGGAGGTACAGCTGGAGTACTGTGCCTTGTTTTAGGCTCCCCATTACAAGAAAGACTTCAGCATACTGGAGAGAGTTTTGCAGAGGGCTGCCAAGATGGCTGGTAAAGGGAGCACGTGCTGTTCAAGAAGAGGCAGAGAAGTGGATTTGTTCATCCTTAAGAAGAGAAGGTAAAGGTGGTGGTGGTGGTGGTGGGGAATCTCACTGCTGTCTGTCAACAGGAGGGTGCTGAGAAGATGGAGCCAAGCTTGTCTTGGAGGTAAAGAGTGGAAGAATGAAAGACAACAGACAGGCTGGAACAAGAGAAATTCTAACTTGTTTGTTGGTCAAACACTGGACCAGGCTGCCAAGAAAAGGTGTGGCTGGAGTTATTCAAAACTCAGCTGGGCACACTCATGATCAGCCTGCTCTAACTGACTCAACTCTGAGCAGGAGGTCATGCTACCATGATCTCTCGAGGTCTTTTCTAACTTTCATGCTTGTCTGACTGTAACAATTAACAGGGTCATGATAGTACTCATCAACTGATAATATTCAACTTTTCAGTGTTTTCTCCTGCATTAGTACTTACTTAGAGAAAATTTCGACAATACAGACAAGCACTGTGCAATTTTTGCTACATAGTTCTACTAAAGTTTCCTTGCTAATCCTGACCTCCAACTACAGTCTAAAAATCTGTCATGAACAGTGACTAAAGGCAAAAAATATTATTGCACAAGTTAAGTTTGGACTAAACTTGGCAAGTTGGAATTTCATCAAGGGTTTTTGGGCATCTAATTTAATATGGAGCAGTCTTCTGCACTAACCAAGCTAATTAATCCTTTACATTCTTATTTAAATTTCAAAATTGGAAAAGAAGAACCGTCCTTACCACCACAATTTGACATGGAACCAAGAAGCTGTGTTCTCCAGGCTGTGAAGTCTACAGATGTATTAATAACTTCCTCTTGGATATATTTCAGGCTCTTGATTAGTGCCATCCCATTTGCAGCTTGCCTGCCTTCCCCATTTGGGAGAAATAGAGATTCTACGCTCTGTAACTGAGTTGAGACTTCCAGCAAACAACTCAAAGCTGACGCGCAAACCTCAAAATCTCTCCTGTAACAAGAAATATACCATAATACTGAGAGAAGAAAGTACACCTCAACTTCAGATCTTCATCTGAAACTTATCAAATAAAAGCTTTACAACAAGCACAAAGTGCCACCTTCAGACAACTTCAAACAGTTTGAGTGTTAAGTGAAAACGGAGCATGTACTTTTTGGTCTTTACAAGCTAACAGGCCTTACAAAACAACAACAAAAAAAAACAAAACCAAATGAAAACAGAAACAAAACCAAACTCTAGGATGTTTACACTTGAAATTCTCATCATTATCTAATTAAATAAATAAGGAGCTACAAGGATGAAATCCCAGAAGACCAAAAACAAAAATAAAGACGCTAAGATGGATCAATTTTCGTCTGACTTGTCAGTGGGGTGGGGGAGGAGACATGCATTTGTTTGAAAAGCCAGACTGCATTTTGAAAGGAAAAACAAACAGAAACAAGTTTTTAGTGCATCTGAACAATATATTTTATAATACACATAGGCAAACATTTTCAGGATGACTTTACGCATCTTAAGTGAACATACAGCGTACAGAAATCGAGTTTTACACACGAACAGAACTCACCAGGAATAAAATAAGGTCTCACATGACTGTTGTCTTATTTTGTCCACATCTGCTTTCATTGCCTTCACGTTTGCCAGCATCGCAGTCAATTTTGTAGCTAGCTGCAGCCATAACTGATCCTTATGTTGCATCCTGCATCCAGGAGGCAGTTGCTCTGTTGTTACTGGAGATGGGTATTTTAGCTCTGAGGGAATTAGATCAGGTATTCCCGTAAGAATATTTCCCAAGGTCTGCTCAGGTCTTGTACTTTGAAGAATGTTTGTTTTGCCATCTGTCCTTTCATTGTCACTACACTTCATTGATTGTTCTTTTGGGCAGCACTGTATAAACCAAGAGAGCTCCTCAAGAACCATCACACACTGCATGGAAAGTTGTTGCAGTCTGTCAGTCCACTGTTGAAAATTGTCTTGAGGAGGAAATGCTACTTTGTATTCTCTGTCAGCAGTCAATCTAGAATCTATCTCTTGTATACAACTCAGGAGGTTCCTGGTTAGGAACACAGAAGGAAAAAAGTTACATAAATCCAATGATTGAGATTTACATTATACTTCCCTTTTAAAAGCTCAACCCTGAGAGTAAGTCCATAAAAACCCTTGATTATACGAGCCCAGTGGAAGTCAAACTTTTTCTGGAAAAGCTAGCACATAAGACACTGGAATAGCCTCTTTTTTTTTTTTTTTAAATAAGATAAGCTTTATCTAATTGTTAAACTTTTCTCTCCATTGCCTAAGTTTGAGACATCCCGAGAACAAGGTTTAGCGAGATTTTGCATAATCAACACAATCCTTTCAAACAATCCTTAGACTCCTGGCCTGATCCTCAAATATTGCTCATTTTCCTCCATTATACAAACAAATTAGATTCTAAGAGATCATCATTTTCCCAATGCTGTATAACAGATAGTTTATGACAAATGATTAGATGAATCTCATGTGCAGTAAGCCTTGGCAATGCAGCTAAGCATCTCAGCACTTTTAACATTCCTACAACGGTAAGGAGATATATATATTAACATTCCTTGGTCTAACATAAATTTCACACCATGAATCTCCAATTGAGATCAAACACTGTACAAAAGGAATAGTCCCTGATGCAATCTCAATAAGTTTTATGGTTTACTTTAGCAAGGAATGCATACATTCAGCAGAACAGTGGAGCTGACAGTGTAACAGATAAGCAACAGAATGGAAAATCACAAGCAAGAAAGATTTACTATATGCTTTTCCTTTTCAATACAAGTCTAATATGTCTCCCCAGGAAACAAACAAACAAAAACAAATTTAAACTTTTTCAGAATTTTTCTTCACAAGCTGTTGAGGTTTCTTCATGTTGGCCTAAAATGCCAACCAGATCATCTATTAGCTCCACACCAAACCAAACCTGAATGAAGTCAAAATTAACTTATATAACACAGCTCTCCCAATACTAAATTGGAGAGATTTGACAGTCTAAAGGTTTAACTGTGCAATTATTACAGTAATTATTTCATGGTCGTCAGGTGGTCTTCAGGTGCCTAACTCATGTTCCCCCCATTATTTTGATTCCAGAATGCTGGCTGCACTGACAGGATAAACAGAATCACAGAATGGCTGAGGTTGGAAGGGACCTCTGGAGATCATCTAGTCCAACCTCCCTGCTCAAGCAGCGTCACCTAGAGCATATTTCCCAGGGTCACATCCAGACGGGTTTCGAATATCTCCAGGGAAGGAGACTCCACTACCTCTCTGGGCAACCTGTTCCAGTGCTCTGTCACCCCCACAGCAAAGAAGCTTTTCCTCATGTTCAGGCAGAACTGCCTGTGTTGCCGTTTCTGCCCGTTGCCTCTCGTCCTGTCGCTGGGCACCACGGAGAAGAGGCTGGCCTCATCCTCTCGACACCCTCCCTTCAGATACTTGTACACATCGATCAGATCGCCTCTCAGTCTTGTCTTCTCTTCTCCAGGCTGAACAGGCCCAGCTCTCGCAGCCTTTCCTCATAGGAGAGGTGCTCCAGTCCCCTCAGCATCTTCGTAGCCCTCCGCTGGACTCTCTCCAGTAGCGCCAGGTCTCTCTGGTACTGGGGAGCCCAGAACTGGACACAGCACTCCAGGTGAGGCCTCCCCAGGGCTGAGCAGAGGGGCAGGATCACCTCCCTCCACCTGCTGGCAACACTCTGCCTCAGGCACCCCAGCATCCCATTGGCCTTCTTGGCCACGAGGGCACATTGCTGGCTCATGCTTAACTTGTTGTCCACTAGGACTCCCAGGTCCTTCTCGGCAGAGCTACTTTCCAGCAGGTCAACCCCCAGCCTAAAAAAAAAACGACATCTAAAAACTATTTTTTCTTTTCTGTTGAAGGATTGGGATTTGAATTTCTTCTACTTTATCATTTTCCATCTTTCTTAAACTGAATTGCTTACTGCTAAACTCCTTTCCGAGATCTAACATAAGGCTGTAATAATGACATACAAAAATACCTCAGTATGATCCACTGTTCTGTCAAGGCAGTAAGAGATCTTCTCTGTCTGACAAGCATCTTCATGAGGTGTGAAGTGAATCCCTTGCATCGTTCAACGCTACCCAGTCCAATGTCCTACAGAAAACAAATACAGAGAAAGGGAAGGGAACAGTTAAATGAAACAAGCAGATCAAGTGACATCAATGGTTTTCAGGCCTCCATTTCATTTCACTGAGCAGATCAGAAGCTCATGGTTTAACTGAATAAGTCTTAAAATGTAGACAAAAAGTACAGTTGTTATTTCCACTGCCTTCATTTCTGTGCATCCTCTATCTTTCAAATATATTGCACACAAATTTGATTTTCAGGTAGCTTCCACTACAATCATATTAAATTGCACCTCAATGCAGCAATCCTCTCTGTGAATTCAGTGCCAAGAAATAAAACTACCTTACAAAATGCTAATTAAAATCCAAAGAGGATATATTAGCTTAAGTTTTCACATGTATGACTACTGCTAAAAATCTCTTCCACAATTCATTTTTCTAGATGTATTTATTGACAATTACTTTCATGCCTTTTTGATGGAAGGATCCTGAACTAAAACTTAGAACACATGAGCACAGCAGGTAGCAAAACTGATCACATCTGTGTCCAATTGCTTATGCTATTATCTGCTGTGACATCTGTTAGGCTCATGCTGTTTAAAAATCAAATCAAATCAAATCAAATCAAGCTAGCACGGCGGGGAGGGGAGAGGGGAGGTGGTCAAGTATGGTCAGAGGAAGATCATCTGGAAGAGATCCCTGTTTTCTCAGCATATTGGAAGTAATACTAATTTGGCAGAATTCATTTGTTCCCCCTACTGATTTCAGACCAAGTACTTTTCCTGTTCAACTTAGGCTCCAGCTATGTTCAGTTATAAATCTCAGAGGATTTTTCACGAGCCTGAACTAACCTAGATTTTGTTCTTCTAACATTCATCGATTCAGCATTTTATGGGTTTCCCTCAGACACAAAATAAAGCAGTAATTTGGGATCTGTTGAGATGAAAGATATTAGTCATTGCACAAATTATTAGCTCAGTTCACTAAATTGAAATGCTAAAATGACAGGTTTTGGACTGCCGCACTTAAGAGTTGCTCCCCAAAATATTTTGTATTACATTACAGAAAATAGTGTTCTCGTGTTATCCTTTTACTACTGGAAAATAAAATCCCAATTCAAAGTGATAAAATAAAATTAACCTAAGCAGGATTTCTGGCTTTAGCTTGATGTTTTACCTTGGCAGGTGCTAACAGCACTGTCTGAAGCCTAGAGTGGCGTGCAAGCGACCGATAGAAGTACTTCTGGCATCCATCCCAGGCAGATGAGATCTCTGTCAGCAACCTGACAAAGTTTGATATTAGAAAGGTACATAATTTCAGTATCTCAAAACACTGGAAACACCAGGCTAGCTCTTCAATCTCTGAGAAATTTGCTATGAATTTGTTATTTTGGAGTCAAAATGGTCTCATATTCCTTCACTTACCCCGCAAGTATTCTAGTCCTAAGAAAACACTTAATTTTTTAAATAAACCCTCTGGAAACTTAGAGCAGCAACAGTACCAGAACGTCTACCTTCTAATATCATCTAGCACTTAAATAGTAAATTTTTTATGCAGCTAAATCCAGTTTGATAAGGAAGCCTTTGTTTTGGGCTTGATGAAGAGACAAGCTAAACCCTTACATCTGAAAAGGTCAGTAATCAGCACGTCTCAATGACATAAAATTACCTACTGCCTGAAAAACACTACATAAACATCTGAAAGAACATCTTCGTGATAAGCAGGTTATTCCATAAATACCTACTTTGAAGTCTATGTATGTTCTCCTGAAATATTCCATTAGCCAATGATGAAGATCGCAAAATAGACTAAATAACCCCTGTAAATTACAGCTTATCTTTAATGGAAACAGTTAACAGTCTACATTCTAATATGATGCTAGCAAAGCTTCCCAAGCAGAGTTGGAAGTTCTCATAGAGTTTTCAAATGTACAATTAAAGAAAAAAAAATCTGTTCTATAGAACAGATAGATAATAAACAGTTGTATGTGCCAGTACAGTATGTACTAGATTTCCAAACTGAGAAGCAATCTTTAAAAAAACCCCAAAAAAACCCACACAAACACCCATCCAACCACACACCCAAAAACTAAACCAAGCCCCTCCAAATTGCCCAACCTCCCCAACGCAAAGCCAAGACCCTCCAGAAAACCCCAAATCACTCAAAACTCCCAAGACCCCCCCCCCCCAAACCAGCAAAACATCCCAAAACTAGCAAAACCCAAAGAACCCTGTATATATCTTTAAAACCCTAAAGGACTCAAAGTCCAGAAAGGTCAATCTAAATCCACATGCAACTAATTCTGTGAATCATAGCGACAGTTTATACAATCTAAAGATGAGAAACGCTTGTACATACATGGTATCTAGTTCATGTGTACAATTCACTACAGTTAATGCACTGTGCAAGTCCAGTGGAAGCAGGCAGAGTATTTCATGATAGTCTTTTGAACGGGACCAAGACAGACCTTTCCGGTATGACAAGCCTGGAACAACATTTGAACATACATCTTTTTATGCCCTCATTCTTTTATATGAAAAGTGACACCAATAACTGATATTAAGATATGAAAGCTACTAATGTTTCTGATCTTGACGACTGTTTGAACATTTCATGTGTTCTCCTAATGGGAGGACACATAATACGCAACTGAAATAAGACTAAGCATAGGCATGCGTGGATAAAACAGGTTGGTGGTAGCAGCAGAAAAAAACAAAAGCCTGAACCTATCAAGCAAACGCTACAGTGTGAAATAAAACCAAAGAGAAAGTTACAGATACATACTTTTTAAACTCAGCCCTCGGGCTATTATCTTAGCTATTTTCAAAATTGGATTAAACATAGTAATTTACCCCAAAATTCTCAGGATACTCATTTCAAAGTATCCTGAAGGAAAGTGGAGAACGTAACAAACACTCATTAGTTACCTAGAGTACGTTGCCTTTCCTCCCAAATAAAACTGAGAATGAGTCTTAAGAGTAACACTTTTCTACTCATGTTCCTCTTACAAAAGCAGAATTAAGGGATCACCACCTCATTTTTAGATATGAAACAGCTGATGAATTAAGAAAGATACAGGTATGACCTGAAATCAAAGGCAGAACCTGATGAAGAATCCAAGAACAATGTGTCAATTAAATCATTGCAATATATCCTCCCTCCACCATACACCTCATGGGGTAGCAATCCTTGTCAGATATCCTTTTTCAACAGTGGCTGTAAAAAGGCAACCACTACCAAACATAGGAAAAGTGTTTGTGCTGGAAACCTTCCACTTATATTCACCTGTCTTTGCAGTCTAAAGCTTAGAATCACAGAATGGCTGAGGTTGGAAGGGACCTCTGGAGATCATCTAGTCCAACCTCCCTGCTCAAGCAGCGTCACCTAGAGCATATTTCCCAGGGTCACATCCAGACGGGTTTCGAATATCTCCAGGGAAGGAGACTCCACTACCTCTCTGGGCAACCTGTTCCAGTGCTCTGTCACCCCCACAGCAAAGAAGCTTTTCCTCATCTTCAGGCAGAACTGCCTGTGTTGCAGTTTCTGCCCGTTGCCTCTCGTCCTGTCGCTGGGCACCACGGAGAAGAGGCTGGCCTCATCCTCTCAACACCCTCCCTTCAGATACTTGTACACATCGATCAGATCGCCTCTCAGTCTTGTCTTCTCTTCTCCAGGCTGAACAGGCCCAGCTCTCGCAGCCTTTCCTCATAGGAGAGGTGCTCCAGTCCCCTCAGCATCTTCGTAGCCCTCCGCTGGACTCTCTCCAGTAGCGCCAGGTCTCTCTGGTACTGGGGAGCCCAGAACTGGACACAGCACTCCAGGGGAGGCCTCCTCAGGGCTGAGCAGAGGAGCGAGATCACCTCCCTCCACCTGCTGGCAACACTCTGCCTCAGGCACCCCAGCATCCCATTGGCCTTCTTGGCCATGAGGGCACATTGCTGGCTCATGCTTAACTTGTTGTCCACTAGGACTCCCAGGTCCTTCTCTGCAGAGCTACTTTCCAGCAGGTCAGCCCCCAGCCTGGACTGGTGCCTGGGGTTCGTCCTCCCCACGTGCAGGACACTGCCCTTGCCTATGCTGAACTGCAGGAGGTTCCTCTCCGCCCAACTCTCCAGCCTGTCCAGGTCCCTTTGAATGGCCCTTACAGCCTTCTGCTGTGTCACGACACTCCTCCCAGTTTTGGATCATCTGCAAACTTGCTGAGGGTGCACTCTGTCCCTTCATCCAGGTCATCAATGAATACGTTGAACAAGACTGGACCCAGGACTGACCCCTGGGGGACACCGCTAGCTACAGGCCTCCAACTAGACTCTGCGCCACTGACCACAACCCTTTGAGCTCTGCCATCCAGCCAGTTCTTAGTCCACCTCACCATCCACTCATCCAACCCACACTTCCTGAGGTTCCCTAGGAAGGTCTCCCTAGGATGGGAGACAGTGTCAAAAGCCTTGCTCAAGTCCAGGGAGACAACATCCACTCCTCTCCCCTCATCTACCCAGCCAGTCAGTCCATCAGAGAAGGCTATCAGATTGGTCAAGCATGATTTCCCTTTGGTGAATCCATGAGGACTGCTCCTGATCTCCCTGTCCTCCACATGCTTAGTGAGGACCTCCAGGATCAGCTGTTCCATCACCTTTCCAGGGGTGGAGGTGAGGCTGACAGGCCTGCAGTTTCCTGGCTCTTCCTCCTTGCCCTTTTTGAAGGCTGGGGAGACACTGGCTTTCTTCCAGTCCTCAGGCACCTTTCCTGATTGCCGTGATCTAAGAAGAGCCTTAATATTCCAGAAAGGACCTACTCAGCACACATATCAACTGGTTTAGCAGAACAAAGTATATACACTCAAAACGACAATTTAAAACTCTCTTGCACAAAGCATTTGGAATGTTTTTAATTATTTCTCAAGTATCATGACACAATCATTTTGAGTTAATTTGTTATTAAAATCATGTCCTCTTCTTGGAACCCTTAAGTTCATGTTTTCAACCTGTTTCTGCAACCACGAGGGAGAGAAATGTATTTTAAATAATATTTTTCCTTTTTTTTTTTTTGGGATGTTCTCAGAATCAGTTGAGGCCAGAAGCTGTGCCTTCAGAGAGAAGCACCAAAATGACAGACTTCTTAAAAAACACTTGGCAAAGTTATGTTTAGCTTCCGCTTCTGGCTGTGACTTGGCAGAGCACTGTCAGGCATCTATTCATACAAAGAGAGTGCATACTTCTGGTTTCTGAACTGTTCAGTGACTGAACAGTTGATGAATAATTTAACATAACAACAAAGGAAAAGATAACTAATAGCTTGAGTAGAACCTTCATCTTAGGAGTAGCAAGGGCAGCAAGGGAAATTGGACTGCTGACCAGCATACTACCAGCAATTCCCATCATCAGGCCTCAGTCTCTATGGCTCACTAGCCCCTCCACCAATTTGAACTCTGCCAATTTGCCAACTGCGAGCTGGGCTCTCAAGCAAAGGAGCAGATTTCATTTCAGTTCTGGACTGGGGAATGGGTACAAGAAAATCAGCTTCCCTCGTTTCTAAAAGCTGCGCAGTGACTTCTGACTAGAGATACTATAGATTGCTGCTTCAGAAAAGCAACTGTTTTACATATAACGCAGTGGAAGAGGAAGAGGAGGTATCTGAAAGGGCAAACGTGTCAGGTCTCAGTCAACAGAGGAAACGAAATAGAAAGTTAAGTATTACTATGTATTGATGGCTCAGTGACTTCAAGAATATAACTAATATTATGGTATATTTACATGTATTAGCAAAAACGTACAATGCGTAAGATCTTTGTATTCTTAAACCGAGCACATTTCAATTAAAAGCTCACCTGTTTTAGCAAGGCTTTTAAACAGATCTGACAAAGCCCGTTGCTTCTGCATTTGAATATGCTTGGCTTCTGACTTCTGCTTCTCCTTATCTGCTGTCTGATTAAATGTTAAATTCTGCAGTTCAACTGCAGAAACAATGATATCACCTGTATAGAAGAAAAGGGAAAGGTAAGAGATGTCAAACTTCAGCACACACAAACCAGCCATGGGAAGATGGTCTGGGAAGGGATCTATATATCTATACAGAAACTTCTTCCTTATCTCTTCCATTTTAACTCGCATCACAGAGGTCAGTTATGGTATGGAAATAACAAGAATACTCAACCTGTGAACTGGTCAAGACTTTCCAGCAGACTTAAAAATGAATTATTTTCCATAACTGTTGCACACATTTTCTTCATTTTTTGGGTAAGTTTAGGCAGACGATACTGAAGAGATTCTGTATGAAATGTAATTCCATCCTGACATTCTTCTAGGAGTGCCCTCTGAGAAAAATTAAATAAATAGTCTGATTATACACACAAACATGTGTATTGGACAGATAAAACAGCTTCAATTAAGTCAACAGTAAGATGCTGCAAAAACAGGAGCAAAATTCTGCATTCATCTGAAACTCAAAAAGATGTTCATGTGCTCCTCAGCACTGTTCAGCACCAACAATTGAAGAAAATTGCAGTGTACGCTTGTCAGGTACATTAATTCCAAAAATAGCCAAACAAACAGAAGATGCTACGGTCCTACTCTCTCAGCTATTTGCAATGATCTCTTTCCAAGAAGTTATCACTGCTTCAGATCAGCTTCCTCAACCTTCCCAGCCCAAAGACAGTTACACTAACATAAATCACTAACGCCCTCAGGGTGTAAGATAAGAACACCGCTGACTCCCTATTAGACACAAATTTAACTGCACTGCTAAAGAACAATGGAAAAGGTATGCAAATAGAAATGACTAAATGACAGAAATGATCCTTGACCATGTCTGAAGTTACTCAGAAGGGACTGTTCAATTCTAAGTTTTCATGTCTTCTTGTAGTTTCATAATGCCTTCATTCACTAAACAAGGGAAACGAGCAACCATGTTAATTATCAGTAACAGGTTTCGGGGCACAGGAGGGGCTGCCCAGTTTAAAACAACAAAAAACAAACAAACAAACAAAAACCCCCAAACTAAATTATCATCAGATTTCTGCCTCCTTACGCTGTCCCTCATGACTGTCACAGGCCAAGAGCAAGACCAATCACCCTCCTGGCAAGAAGAAAGTGAACAAAACCTTGGAATCTGCCAGATAAGAGTAACTGAGCATCCCATCCCCAGCAAAATCCTGTGGAGTTCCAGCTGGCTTCTCACATCTTATTAAAAAAAATTGATGGGTGTGAACAGGAATCTATTTCAGGAATAAAATTAACTAACTTCCTCTCCGAGCTGGACAACTTTATTACAGATACACCAAACAAGGCACCGTGGAGTAAGACTTAGCACATATCAGCTAATAAAGCAACTATTCAAATACATACGCTTTCAGCTCACAGCAAATATATGACAAAGTAGTGTATTCCCCTTTAAGAATTCAAGTTCGAAGTATTTTACATTTAACCAGTGTTACATACGCACAAAATATTACAGATATAGGATCATTTGTCCAAGTCCCTGCTTAAAAGAATCTGTAGTTGAAATCAAAGACGCTCAAGACATTTTGGGTCAAAATTCTCCTTTAACGGCAGAGAACATTTAAGTAAAAAAAAAAAAAAAAAAAAAAAAAAAAAGAAGCAACATTTCTACTCCTAGTTATTATTACTGCACTAGTTGGGGAGCTAGCAAGTTGTTGCAGAAATACTCGGTCAACTTGAAGATAAAACACGTAACAGCTATCATCCCTATATTAGAGGGCAGATTTCGTGACACAGCGATACTGAATATGTTTGCCTTTCCATATTCCATGTCCACCCACCTGCTGCATTTCATAGTACTCAACACAAAAAGAGATCAAAAAGTTGAATCATCAGACTGGACATTTATATAAAATTTTTCTGCATAAATTAGTGAAAAGCAACATATACGTGAGAATACAGAAAACATTCTTCCTATATTTAGAATAAAGAATAAAGTCACCTTGTCAGCATATGTTCTAGCACACAGGGTTTTTCTTATTGTGTTGTTTAGCCTCTGAACTTTGGTCTCTGTGTTCTCAGACTCTTCCTGCTTTTGCAAGCAGTCCAGCTGCCCTTCTTTACCACTTTCCACCAAGGCAGGCTGACTTGGCTCATTCAGAACAACTTCAAACTTCTTCATGAATTTAAAGAGGGTCCTAATCACCAAAGCAAAGCAAAACAGTTATCAAGCATTCTAATCCTGGAACTCTCCCAGCTGCTGAAAATGAATATGGTTCCACTGTGTGATAGCTATAAGAAATATTCTAGCATTTTAAATTGAATGCCACAGGGAAATCACCTAGCAGGAAGCTACAAACACGGTCACGCATACAAATATTGCCATTTATCAGTCCCCAAAAGGTGCCTTACTTCCAAGCTTTGAATTACCTGTGTGTTTTTTCAACTGACTGTTTTATGGCCCAGAAGCTGACATCATTCCACTTTGAAATTTTCACAAATTCCTATTAAGGAAAGAAATAATCAGTGCAATTACTTACACAAACACAATGAGGTATTTGCATATGAAATGCAATCTTTAAAGCTGATGAGCTATGATGATTTGACTGTCTTAAAGTGTAAGACATTCAATTTCGTTAGAGAGCAAATGATTGCATAAGTCACCTTATTCTATTAACATGTGTTTATATGTGCTAAAATATGTTTGTGCTAAAGCTGCTGCATAACCGAATGTTGTGAAATCCAAGTGGGCTTCACTACATGGTAGAAACCTCCTTGGCTGAATGGGGCTGATGGAACATTAAAGGCTTCTACCCAACCTCAGAAACATTTACCGGCCAAGGAAAACATGAAGTACAGCAGAGATTTCAGGATATCTACAAATTCAAACACTAACTGCTCCACTGTTCCTCAGATCAGTTTGATACAGTCTGAGTAAAGTTTTCTTTTACCTTAAGTTCCTTTTCTATAGGTTGACGAAGTTCAGCGATTCTGGCCTCAACACGCTCTGAAAACTGCTTATAATAATTGTGTAGATTCCACAGGATGCTGCACAGGACATCTGGAAGGGACAGGCAGTAACAAGCTTCTTTCAGAACAGGATATTCTTCATTATCAACAGAAGAAATGCAACCAGTCTGCTTGCGATCAGAAAGCCTGGCTATAGCGATGGATGGGGCAAACAGACCAACAGCATTTTTGAAGAAAACACTGAAAGCAGCAGAATACGCTTAGGTTGCACTTACGAGCTTTTAATGACCTCTTGTAAAGTCTGGAACGTCTGATAAACAGGTCTGCTGAAGATGATTTAACCCATGTAATGGTAGCAACTTACCCTTTCCTGCTACTGGAGGCATCAGCAGGACATGGCAGTGGAAAACCAGTAGTGCCTGAAGCCGTGCGTGAAACTCTCCCAGCGTAGATCCTTCAATGAAAGCCTGCAGCGTGCTGACCAGCATTTTTAGACTTATCTGCTCAGTTTCTGATCATTTCGCCAAAAATTTAAAAGAAAAGGAGGGGGGAGGGGAACAAAACAAAGCTCCACATGAAAATTGTTGACTGTTATAAACTTTGTAAACTTCCAGCTCAATACTAGGTCTCTATTAGGCAAGGTTCAAAAGAAACTAAGATACTTCCTGTACAAAGAAGAAATTAAAAAAAAAAAAAGAAGGGATTCTAATTTGAAAATAAGGAGTAAAGAAGGCAACCAACATCCTGGGGAAAAGAAGAGAGGACAAGAGAAGCAGCAACAAGATGCTGCCTGAGGCCCCCTACAAACACAATTTGACAGCGCATCAAGCATTCAAGAATACTTGCTATTTTCTATGAATGAACGGCTTTTTCAGCCATGAGGAGCGCAAACTAGTCACTGCTAGTTCCTTAACTTGCAACCGTCAAGGAAGAAATAGATCTTAGAAGAATCTGGTAGAGAGGATAGTGTCTTTAGAGCATTACCCACAGGAGAAGACATGCTGCTCCACCTGGAGATGTAAAAAGAGCCCAAGAATGAGGCCTGACAAGTTAAGTACATTCAGCTATTAC